>NC_057813.1:573910682-574210682 GCF_018294505.1 Triticum aestivum | reverse complement strand
CATGAGTAGGAGTTGTTTGAGCCCTGATGTGCCTACTCATTCATGCTTGTTTGTCATGCCTGCTACTGCTTAGAGTTGAGTCAGGTCTGATTCATCGAGGATGAATCAGAGGTGTGTGAACATGTCCTACTATGTGTGAGCTAAGTGTGTGAACACGATTTGGTAAAAGGTGTCGGTGAGAGGCCATGTAGGAGTACATGGTGGGTTGTCTCATTGCAGCCGTCCTTAGGAACTGAGTTCTGTGTTTGTGATCCATGATTCGGCTACTACCATGCATTGGGCCCTGAAATATGACCCCGCTCGACTTCTTATTCACCCTAGTCCTCTGTCCAGGAGTTGCAAGTAGTTTCTGGTGTTTGTAGCTTACTGGAGGCCGTGGACAGCGCTGACCGTAGGGGTGGGCTGTGATGCGGTAGGTACGTGGCACGGTGTACCGGATGCCCGTTTGGTATCTCGGGAACCCTGTTCACATCGTTTGGGGCTGTGAGCGAAACTCCGGCCGGATCTCCTCATGGATGGAACCCGAATAGGCGATAAACCTGGACTAGAGACTTGAGTGTTTAGGTAGGTCGTGGTATACACCCACGTCGGCTTTCGCTTGAAGTCTGCCGAGCACATGTCGTGTGCAGACGCTAAGTGGTGGAAACATGTATGAAGAAGTACACCCCTGCAGGGTTAACATCATCTATTCGAATAGCCGTGTCCGCGGAAAAGGACTTCTGGGTTGCTTATATCAGTTCATAGACAATTGAAAGTGGATACTCTAAAATACGCAAGATAAGCGTGAGTGCTATGGATGGCGTTCTCGTAGGGAGACGGGAGCGGATCCATAGTGGTGTATTGATATGGTGAATATGTGGACTCATGTGCGCCACCTCAAAAGAGTTACTTGCAGTCGTAGTTTAGGATAGCCACCGAGTCAAAGCTGGCTTGCTGCAGTTAAACCCCACCATCCCCTTGTTGAAAATGATGCATATGTAGTTAGCTCTGATGTAAGTCTTGCTGGGTACATTTGTACTCACGTTTGCCTATTTTATGTTTTTTGCAGAGAGATTTCGGTCTCGCTAGTAGTTCCGCGTGGACTTCGACGTTTAGCTTGATACCTCAGCTACGATCTTGTGCCCTCGGCAGGATCTGGTAGATAGTCAGGCTTTTCAGCCTTTTTCATTTATAGATGTCTGTACTCAGACATGATAGCTTCCGCTTGTGCTTTGATTGTATGCTCTGAGTGTTGGGTCATGAGACCCATGTTTGTAATATCTCGCTCCTCGGAGCCTAATGAATAAATTACTTGAGTCATAGAGTCATGTTGTGAGGCTATGCTGTATTTGCACATATCGAGCATATTGTGTGTATGTTATTGAAATGCTTGGTATGTGTGGGATCTGACCATCTAGTTGTTTATCTTTAGTAGCCTCTCTTACCGGGAAATGTCTCCTAGTGTTTCACTGAGCCATGGTAGCTTGCTACTGCTCCGGAACACTTAGGCTGGCCGGCATGTGTCCTTCTTCGTTCCTGTGTCTGTCCCTTAGGGGAAATGTCACGCGATGAATACCGGAGTCCTGTTAGCCCGCTACAGCCCGGTTCACCGGAGTCCTGCTAGCCCAGTGCTACAGCCTGGATTCGCTCGCTGATGACCGACACGTTCGATGCTGGGTCATGGATGCCTGTCCCTGTAAGTCTGTGCCACTTTGGGTTTACGACTAGCCATGTCAGCCCGGGCTCCTTATCATATGGATGCTAGCAACACTGTCATATACGTGTGCCAAAAGGCGCAAACGGTCCCGAGCAAAGGTAAGGCGACACCCGTGGGAATACCGTGCGTGAGGCCGCAAAGTGATATGAGGTGTTACATGCTAGATCGATGTGGCATTGAGTCGGGGTCCTGACAACTATATACTTTGGCCATACTGCTGGACTGTGAAGATGCAAGATAGAAGACTTCGTCCCGTGTCTGGATGGGATTCTCCTTTGCGTGGAAGGCAAGCTTGGCGATTTGGATATATAGATTTCCTTGTCTATAACCTAGCCCCCTCCGGTGTCTATATAAACTGGAGGGCTTACTCCGTAGAACCAAGAACAACAATCATAACCATAGGCTAGCTTCTAGGGTTAGCCTCATCGATCTCGCGGTAGATCAACTCTTGTAATACTCATATCATCAAGATCAATCCAGTAGGAAGTAGGGTATTACCTCCATAGAGAGGGCCCGAACCTGGGTAAACATCATGTCCCCCGCCTCCTGTTACCATTAGCCTTAGACGCACAGTTTGGGACCCCCTACCCGAGATCCGCTGATTTTGACACCGACATTGGTGCTTTCATTGAGAGTTCCACTGTGTTGTCATCGTAAGGCTTGATGGCTCCTAATGACCCACAAGTGTAGGGGATCTATCATAGTCCTTTCGATAAGTAAGAGTGTCGAAACCAACGAGGATCAGAAGGAAATGATAAGCGGTTTTCAGTAAGGTTTTCTGCAAGTACTGAAATTGTAGGTGATAGATAGTTTTGTGATAAGATAAATAGTAACAAGTAACAAGTAAACAAAGTAAATAAAGTGCAGCAAGGTGGACCAATCCTTTATGTAGCAAAGGATAAGGCTAAACAATTTCTAATAATGAGAAAGGAGCTCCCGAGGACACATGGGAATTATCGTCAAGCTAGTTTTCATCACGTTCATATGATTCGCATTCGGTACTTTGATAATTTGATATGTGGGTGGACCAGTGCTTGGGTACTGCCCTTACTTGGACAAGCATCCCACTTATGATTAACCCCTATTGCAAGCATTCGCAAATACAACAAAAGTATTAAGGTAAACCTAACCATAGCATGAAACATGTGGATCCAAATCAGCCCCTAATGAAGCAACGCATAAACTAGGGTTTAAGCTTCTGTCACTCTAGCAACCCATCATCTACTTATTACTTCCCTATGCCTTCCTCTAGGCCCAAATAGTGGTGAAGTGTCATGTAGTCGACGTTCACATGACACCACTAGAGGAAAGACAACACACATCTTATCAAAATATCGAACGAATACAAAATTCACATGACTACTAATAGCAAGACTTCACCCATGTCCTTAGGAACAAACGTAACTACTCACAAAGCATATTCAGGTTCATAATCAGAGGTGTAATAATATGCTTTAAGGATCTGAACATATGATCTTCCACCAAGTAAACCAATAAGTATCAACTACAAGGAGTAATCAACACTACTAGCAGCCCACAGGTACAAATTTGTGGTTTTGGATACAAGATTGGATACAAGAGATGAACTAGGGTTTGAGAGGAGATGGTGCTGGTGAATTGTTGATGGAGATTGACCCCCTCCCAATGAGAGGATCGTTGGTGATGATGTTGGTGATGATTTCCCCCTCCCGGAGGGAAGTGGCCCTAGCAGAACAGCTCTGCCAGAGCCCGAGATTGGTTCCGCCAAGGTTCCGCCTCGTGGTGGCGGAGTTTCATCCCATAAGCTTGCCCACGATTTTTTTCCATGGTAAACGCCTTCATATAGCGGAAGATGGACACCGGAGGGCCACCAGGGGGCCCAGGAGATAGGGGGCGCGCCCAGTAGGGGGGCGCCCCCCACCCTCCTTGCCAGGGTGTGGGCCCCCTGATATATTTCTTTCGCTCAATAATTCTTAATAAATCCGAAAACCTGTTTCGTGGAGTTTCAGGACTTTTGGAGCAGTGCAGAATATGTTTCCAATGTTTGCTCCTTTTTCAGCCAGAATTCCAGCTGCCGAAATTTCCCGTCTTCATGGTAAACCTTGTAAAATAAGAGAGAATAGCCAGAAGTATTGAGATATAATGTGTAATAACAACCCATAATGCAATAAATATTGACATAAAAGCATGATGCAAAATGGACGTATCAACTCCCCCAAGCTTAGACCTCGCTTGTCCTCAAGCGGAAGCCGATATCGAAAAATATGTCCACATGTTTAGAGATAGAGGTGTCGATAAAAATAAAATACGGACATGAGGGCATCATGATCATTCTTATAACAGCAACATATATAGATTCATTATATGATTTCTTATGCTCAAGTAACAATCAATTCACAATGTCAAGTATGGTTCAAAAACTTCATTGAGAACTAACAAACTATAATCTCAGTCATTGAAGCAATCGCAATTTATCATAACATCAGAAAGAGTCAACAATAGAGCTTTTCAGCAAGTCCACATACTCAACTATCATATAGTCTTCTACAATTGCTAACACTCACGCAATACTTGTGGTTATGGAGTTTCAGCCGGACACTGAGAAAGATAGGGGCTTATTGTGTTGCCTCCCAACGTATTCACCTTTAGGTGATGTCAACAATAATAGCCCATGCTAACTAACATCCAATTGGATATATATATATCATGATCTTTCAAACACGAGGAGCTTGCCAAAGGATAAAATGAAAAAGAGAAAGGTGAGGATCACCTTGACTCAAGCATAAAGTAAAAACATAAAGTAAAAGATAGGCCCTTCATAGAGGGAAGCAGAGGTTGTCATGTGCGTTTAGGGTTGATGCACAAAATCTTAATGCAAAAGAATGTCACTTTATATTGCCCTTGTATGTGGACCTTTATTATGAAGTCCGTCGCTTTTATTACTTCCACAACAAGATCGTACAAAGCTTATTTTCTCTGCACTAATAAGTCATACATATTTAGATAGCAATTTTTATTGCTTGCACATGACAACTTACTTGAAGGATCTTACTCAATCCATAGGTAGGTATGGTGGACTCTCATGGCAAAACTGGGTTTAAGGATATTTGGAAGCACAAGTAGTATCTCTACTTGGTGCAAGGAATTTGGCTAGCATGAGGGGGAAAGGCAAACTCAACATATTTGGAAGGTCAATGACAATATACTCTGACTGAGATGCGCGAAAACATAAACCATTACGTTGTCTTCCTTGTCCAATGTCAACTCTTTTAGCATGTCATACTTAATGAGTGCTCACAATAAAGATGTCCAAGATAGTATATTTATATGTGAACCTCTCTTTCCTTATCACTTCATATTAATTGCAATGATGACCAAAACTACGTTTATCAACTCTCAACAACCTTATGCCTCATACTTTCTATGTGTGAAGTTATTACTATCCATAAGATCAATAAGAACTCTTTAATTCTTTCTACTTTCTCAGAATCATAGCAACATAGCACAGCCCTTGACTCAACACTAATCTTTATTATAGATAGCTCACGGTCTCGATTACAAAAAGAGATCACTAAGTAAAACTCAAAACTGCTTGATATCAAAACTTCAATCTACTAGATCAAGATGCTACTAAAAATGATTGGACTAAATAAAACGGTAAAGATAGGAGTGTGATGGTGATACGATACCGGGGCACCTCCCCCAAGCTTGGCGGTTCCCAAGGGGAGTGCCCATACCCATGTGATTATGTCCTCGGAGGTGGTGAAGTAGGAGTTATTAATGATGTAGGCTTGTCGTCCGTCTTCCAAGGCATAGGCTCACCATCGTAGAAGGATGATCGAGTCTCCGGGATCCTTAAATCTGCAGCCAAACTCATCCTTTTGAATCTATATTCATACCCACAGTTCTGGTTTTGAAGATCATAGATCTGGGCTTGGAGGTGCTCGATTTTCTCTTGGAGCTTGAAGATGGTTTCCCCAATGACTTTGGCATCTAGCTTGTGGTTGTCGGTGAACTTCGTGATCATCATCTGGTTAGCATTGAGTCCATGCTCCACCATCCCTTGGCACTTGAAAACTTGCTGCTCCACAGCTTCGAGCTTTGTCTCCATGCTTCCGGTACGCCTTGGTCCCTCCACATCACCGATGTGCAGCACCCCCTCACGCATCTCAATGGTTTGAGGTGTTGCAGCACCTCCGCGAGGTAGGGGTTGATAACCTTCGTTGTTGGAGGAGGGTGACGTCATAGTGCTCGAACTCTGCAACAGAAATAGCTCGAAACGAAAACAAAGGATAATTGCGTGATACGGTGGTCATAACCTTCGGGAGTATATATAAGGAATTTTTACCGACCAAAATATGTAACATGCAAGAAAATAGAGTCCAGGAGGCACACGAGGTGCCCACGAGACAGGGGGGCGCGCCCAGTAAGGGTGGGCACGCCCTCCACTCTCGTGGGGGCCTCGTGTCCCTTTCGGACTACTTCTTTCTTCCTAAAATTCTTAAATATTCCAAAACTGATAAAAATTGCCATTGGAGTTCTTTTGGAGTTGGTTTACTTACCGTACCACATACCTATTCCTTTTCGGAGTCTGGAACGTTCTGGAAAGTGTCCCTTATGTATTCCTCCGGGGTTTTCAATAATATTAGTTTCAACATTGATAGGATTACCTGAAATATGATGTTTAATTATTTGACCATTTACCACCCTCGGACTCGTGCCTTCGAAGTTGTTGATTTTTATGGCACCAGAACGATAGACCTCCTCAATAATGTAAGGGACCTTACCATTTTGAGAGAAGTTTCCTGCAAAAAATCTTAAACGAGAGTTGAATAATAACACATAATCTCCTACGTTAAACTCACACTTTTGTATCCTTTTATCATGCCAGCGTTTGACTTTTTCTTTGAATAACTTGGCATTCTCATAGGCTTGGGTTCTCCATTCATCAAGTGAGCTAATATCAAACAACCTCTTCTCACCGGCAAGTTTGAAGTCATAGTTGAGCTCTTTAATAGCCCAATATGCTTTATGTTCAAGTTCAAGAGGTAAATGACACGCTTTTCCATAAACCATCTTATATGGAGACATAACCATAGGATTTTTGTACGCGGTTCTATAGGCCCATAATGCATCATCAAGTTTTTTGGACCAATTCTTTCTAGATCTATTCACAGTCTTTTGCAAAATTAATTTGAGCTCTCTATTGCTCAATTCTACTTGACCACTAGACTGCGGATGATAAGGAGATGCGATTCTATGATTGACATCATACTTAGCAACATTTACAGAAAGCACCATGAATAAAATGTGAACCACCATCAGTCATAAGATATCTAGGGACTCCAAACCTCGGAAAATAACTTCTTAAGCATTTTAATAGAAGTGTTATGATCAGCACTACTAGTTGGAATAGCTTCTACCCACTTAGTAACGTAATCAATAGCAACTAAAATATGTGTATAACCGTTAGAGACAGGAAAAGGCCCATATAATCAAAGCCCCAAACATCAAACGGTTCAATAACAAGAGAGTAATTCATAGGCATTTCTTGACGTCTACTAATGTTACCTATTCTTTGACATTCATCACAAGATAAGACAAACTTACGAGCATCCTTGAAGAGAGTAGGCCAATAAAAACCAGATTGTAGTACCTTGTGTGCGGTTCTATCTCCAGCGTGGTGTCCTCCATAGGATTCAGAGTGACACTTGCGTAGGATCTGTTCCTATTCATGCTCAGGTACACAACGTCTAATAACACCATCTACTCCTTCTTTATAAAGGTGTGGGTCATCCCAGAAGTAATGTCTTAAATCATAAAAGAACTTTTTCTTTGCTGGTATGTGAAACTAGGCGGTATAAATTTAGCAACAATGTAATTAGCATAATCAGCATACCAAGGAGCAGTACGAGAAGCATTAATGACCGCTAATTGTTCATCAGGAAAGCTATCATCAATAGGCAGTGGGTCATCAAGAACATTCTCTAACCTAGACAAGTTGTCTGCAATGGGGTTCTCAGCTCCCTTTCTATCAATAATATGCAAATCAAATTCTTGGAGCAGGAGAACCCATCTAATGAGTCTAGGCTTAGCATCTTCCTTTTCCATAAGATATTTAATAGCAGCATGATCAGTGTGAATAGTAACTTTGGAATCAACAATATAAGGTCTAAACTTATCACATGCAAACACAACTGCTAAGAATTCTTTTTCAGTAGTAGCATAATTTCTCAGGGCAGTATCAAGAGTCTTACTAGCATACTGGATAACATTCAATTTCTTATCGACTCTTTGCCCTAGAACAGCACCTACAACATAATCACTAGCATCACACATAATTTCAAAATGGTAAATTCCAATCAGGTGGCTGAACAATAGGTGCAGTGATCAAAGCTTTCTTAAGTATTTCAATGCTTCTACACAATCATCATCAAAGACAAAAGGAATATCTTTTTGCAATAAATTAGTTAGAGGCCTAGAGATTTTAGAAAAGTCCTTAATGAACCTCCTATAAAAACCTGCATGACCAAGGAAACTTCTTATACCTTTTATGTCCTTGGGACATGGCATCTTTTCAATATCATCAACTTTGGCTTTGTCAACTTCAATACCTCTCTTAGAATCTTATGCCCCAAGACAATGCCTTCATTAACCATAAAGTGACACTTTTCCCAATTCAGGACGAGACTAGTGTCTTCGCATCTCTTCAAAACTCGATCAAGGTTGCTCAAACAATTATCAAAGGAGGATCCATAAACAGAGAAGTCATCCATGAATACCTCACAAATCTTTTCACAAAAATCAGAGAATATAGCCATCATGCATCTTAGAAAAGGTAGCAGGTGCATTACATAAACCAAAAGGCATATGTCTATAAGCGAAAGTACCGAAAGGGCAAGTAAAAGTAGTTTTTGCTTGATCTCCTGCTGACACGGGTATTTGAGAGAAACCAGAATAACCATCTAGAAAGCAAAAGTGTGTGTGTTTTGATAGTCTTTCTAGCATTTGATCAATAAAATGTAAAGGGTAATGATCTTTGTTAGTAGCTTTATTTCATTTACGAAAATCAATTACCATCCTATAACCGGTAATAATTCTATGTGGGATCAATTCATATTTATCATTAGGAACAACAGTAATACCTCCCTTTTTAGGGACACAATGGACTGGGCTTACCCAATCACTATCAGCAACGGGATAAATTATACCTGCCTCAAGGAGCTTTAGTATCTCCTTTCTTACCACTTCTTTCATCTTAGGATTTAGTCATCGTTGAGGATCTCTAATTGGTTTGGCATCGTCCTCCAATTTAATTTTGTGTTGACACAGCGTGGGACTAACGCCCTTAAGATCATCCAGAGTATATCCAATAGCAGCTCGATGCTTCTTCAGAGTTTTTAATAATCTTTCTTCTTCTTGCTTTGAAAGGTTAGCACTAATAATAACAGGATATATTTTCTTTTCATCAAGATAAGCATACTTAAGATTAGCAGGTAAAGGTTTAAGTTCGAACATGGGATCACCCTTGGGTGGAGGGGGATCCCCAAGAATTTCAACAGGAAGGTTGTATTTCAAAATAGGTTCCTGTTTAAGGAATACTTCATCTATTTCCCTTCTTTCTTTCATAAACATATCATTTTCATGGTCTAGCAAATATTGTTCTAACGGATCAGTAGGAGGCATGGCAATAGAAGCAAGACCAATCATTTCATCTTTACTAGATAATTCTCTATCACGGGGTTGTCTACGAAATTTAGCAAAATTAAACTCATGAGGCATATCATCTAAGCCAATCGTAACAACATCCTTTTTGCAATCAATCTTAGCTTTAACAGTGTTCAAGAAGGGTCCACCAAATATAATGGGACAAAAGTTATCTTGTGGGGAACTAAGAACAAAAAAACCGGCAGGATATTTAACTTTCCCACACAAGACTTCAACATCTCTAACAATCCCAATTGGTGAAATAGTATCTCTATTGGCAAGTTTGATAGTAACATCAATACCTTCCAATTCAACGGGTGCAATCATGCATAATTTCTTTATATAAGTCATAGGGTATTGCACTAGAACTAGCACCCATATCACATAAGCCATGATAACAATGATCTTCTATTTTAACAGAAATAACAGGCATGCCTACAACGGGTCTATGTATCTTAGCGTCGTTTTGCAATATTAGCAGCTTCATCGCAGAAATAATTAACATGCCCATCTATATCATCACCCAAGAGATCTTTAACCATAGCAATACTAGGTTCAACATTGATTTGTTCAGGAGGTGTATAAGTCCTAGTATTACTTTTATGAACAACAGTCGAAGTTTTAGCATGATCCTTTATCCTAACAGGAAAAGGTGGTTTCTCAACATAAGTAGTAAGAACAATAGGATCACTATAAGTGATAGTCTTTTCTTCAACTGTAATAGGTGCAACTACTTTCACTTCAACAGGAGGATTATATTTAAACCACTCTCTTTAGGGAGATCAACGTGAGTAGCAAAAGATTCACAGAAAGAAGCTACTATCTCAGATTCAAGTCCATACTTAGCGCTAAATCCACGAAAAGCATCGGTGTCCATAAAAGATTTAACACAATCGAACTTAGGTGTCATACCTGACTCCTTACCATCGTTGGAATCCCAATCTTCAGAGTTGCGTTTAATTCTTTCCAATAAGTCCCATTTGAAATCAATAGTCTTCAGCATATAAGAACCAGCACAGGAAGTATCAAGCAGGTTGCGATTATCAAGATAAAGCCGAGCATAAATTTTTGAATAATCATTTCCCGAGAGAGCTCATGATTGGGGCATGAATATAACATTGACTTAAGCCTCCCCCAAGCTTGAGCGATGCTTTCTTCTTCGTGAGGCCCGAAATTATATATATAATTACGATCATGATGAACAAGATGCATAGGATAGAACTTCTGGTGAAATTCCAACTTCAATCGCTTATAATTCCAAGATCCCGTATCATCACATAGCCTAAACCATGTGAATGCATCTCACTTCAAAGATAAAGGGTAGACCTTCCTTTTGACAACATCATCGGGGATACCTGCAAGCTTAAATAATCCACAAACTTCATCCACAAAGATAAGGTGTAAATAGGGATGCAACGTTCCATCTCCTGCAAATGGATTAGCTAGCAGTTTCTCTATCATACCCGAACGAATCTCAAGATAAACATTTTCATAAAGTTCAGTATGTTGAGGAGCAACTCTTTGTTCTACTGGTCGGCGTGAAGATACCCCGAACAAGGCCCTCAAAGGATTAGTTTCCATAGTAACAAGTAACAATAAATTTCAGCACACTATATAAATGTTTCCTTACCAAGTTCCACTCACCAAAAGCGCTACACTCCCGGCAACGGCGCCAGAAAAGAGTGTTGATGACCCACAAGTGTAGGGGATCTATCGTAGTCCTTTCGATAAGTAAGAGTGTCGAACCTAACGAGGAGTAGAAGGAAATGATAAGCGGTTTTCAGTAAGGTTTTCTGCAAGCACTGAAATTGTAGGTGACAGATAGTTTTGTGATAAGATAAATAGTAACGAGTAACAAGTAAACAAAGTAAATAAAGTGCAGCAAGGTGGCCCAATCCTTTATGTAGCAAAGGATAAGCCTGGACAATTTCTAATAATGATAAAGGAGCCCCCGAGGACACATGGGAATTATCGTCAAGCTAGTTTTCATCACGTTCATATGATTCATGTTCGGTACTTTGATAATTTGATATGTGGGTGGACCAGTGCTTTGGTACTGCCCTTACTTGGACCAGCATCCCACTTATGATTAACCCCTATTGCAAGCATCCGCAAATACCACAAAAGTATTAAGGTAAACCTAACTATAGCATGAAACATGTGGATCCAAATCAGCCCCTAACGAAGCAACACATAAACTAGTGTGTAAGCTTCTGTCACTCTAGCAACCCATCATCTACTTATTACTTCCCTATGCCTTCCTATAGGCCCAAATAGTGGTGAAGTGTCATGTAGTAGACGTTCACATGACACCACTAGAGGAAAGACAACACACATCTTATCGAAATATCGAAGGAATACCAAATTCACATGACTACTAATAGCAAGACTTCACCCATGTCCTCAGGAACAAACGTAACTACTCACAAAGCATATTCATGTTCATAATCAGAGGTGTAATAATATGCATTAAGGATCTGAACATATGATCTTCCACCAAGTAAACCAATAAGTATCAACTACAAGGAGTAATCAACACTACTAGCAACCCACAGGTACCAATTTGTGGTTTTTGATACAAGATTGGATACAAGAGATGAACTAGGGTTTGAGAGGAGATGGTGCTAGTGAAGATGTTGATGGAGATTGACCCCCTCCCGATGATAGGATCATTGGTGATGACGTTGGTGATGATTTCCCCCTCTTGGAGGGAAGTGTCCCCAACAGAACAGCTCTGCCAGAGCCCTAGATTGGTTCCGCCAAGGTTCCGCCTCGTGGCGGCGGAGTTTCATCCCGTAAGCTTGCCCACAATTTTTCCAGGGTAAAAGCCTTCATATAGCGGAAGATGGACATCGGAGGGCCACCAGGGGGCCCAGGAGACAGGGGCGCGCCCAGTAGGGGGGGCGCCCCACCCTCCTGGCCAGGGTGTGGGCCCCCTGATGTATTTCTTTCGCTCAATAATTCTTAATAAATCCAAAAGCATGTTTCATGGAGTTTCAGGACTTTTGCAGCAGTGCAAAATATGTTTCCAATGTTTGCTACTTTTTCAGCCAGAATTCCAGCTGCCGGCATTCCCCCTCTTCATGGTAAACCTTGTAAAATAAGAGAGAATAGCCATAAGTATTGAGATATAATGTGTAATAACAGCCCATAATGCAATAAATATTGACATAAAAGCATGATGCAAAATGGACGTATCAGCTCCCCCAAGTTTACCTCCGCGGACATCTTTCAGCACTCGCCCTTGGGCGACGTGTTAAATTCATTATGATCTCTCTCCTTGTGAGGAGATTCTTGGTCGAACTATGTCCAGCTTGAGTGGGAAATTGACGACGAAGAACTTCGCTGCCTACCCACCACCCACTTGGTAGCCACTGTCGACGACTTGACCGACATGCTCGACTTTTGACTCCGAGGACATCGACAGTATGGACAATGATGCGGGAGAAGAAGAGGAACCACCACCCACAGGGCGATGGACAGCCACCTCGTCATATGACATTTAGATGGTGGATACCCGCAAAGAAGATAATGGCGAGGACAAAAAGGATACATGTGAGGATAAACATCCCGAGAAGCAGCCGAAGCGCTGACGTCAGCAGCGCAGCTCTAAACTATGCCATGGTAAATATAGCAATACAGGTGAGGGAGTCCCGAATTAGGGGGTGTCCGGATGGCCGGACTATGACCTTTGGCCGGACTCCCGGACTATGAAGATACAAGATTGAAGACTTCGTCCGTGTCCGGATAGGACTTTCCTTGGCGTGGGGCAAGAGCTTGGCGATATGATATGTAGACTCCTCCCATTGTAAACGACTATGTGTAATCCTAGCCCTCTCCGGTGTCTATATAAACTGGAGAGATTTAGTCCGTAGGACAAACAACAATCATACCATAGGCTAGCTTCTAGGGTTTAGCCTCTCTGATCTCGTGGTAGATCTATTCTTGTACTACCCATAACATCAATATTAATCAAGCAGGAGTAGGGTTTTACCTCCATCGAGAGGGCCCGAACCTGGGTAAAAACATCGTGTCCCTTGTCTCCTGATACCATCCGCCTAGACGCACAGTTCGGGACCCCCTACCCGAGATCCGCCATTTTTGACACCGACATTGGTGCTTTCAATGAGAGTTCCACTGTGTCGTCGCCATCAGGAAGGATGCCACGTCCCGTCTTTAAAGACGGCACTCCTGCTAAAGGAGCTTCGGCTATCGGCCAAACTCTTCGGCTAGGAGGTTTTCTTATGACCGCCTGTTCGGCCGCCGCGCTGACGATTACTTCTCGGGTCATCGAAAGCAATCTCCACGTCGACTCGGAACTCACCGAGCGGTTAGATCCGATGGAGCTCTCTTCCTTAAACGAGCTCTTGGATCGCATCGCCGCCTGGGAGTCCCTACAGACTACGATCAGATTGGGCTTAAACCCGATCCAAGAGAAATTAACTCTCCCCAGGACACCCCCTAGTCTGGAACTCCCTCAGTAGCCCCCGAACCAGGCTTCAGCGACGACGAGTCCGGCGCGTATATTGTCTTCGGCATTGCAAGGCGGGTTCTCCTTCAAACTTCATGTTCCTGTCGAATAGTGTCCGGCTTCCTTATAAATGTTGCGCTCCTTGGCTTCTACGCCCAATAATGGCCTTCCTCCACGTGTCGTATGAATGCGAAAAGCTAGGGTATTTTTACATTTTACCCCATAGCCGCGCGAACGAGCCGCCTATAAGAGAGGCGAGGATCTAGATCCAGCTCACACCATCCTCTATTCGCAAGTTCTCATCGAAGCGCTTATGACAAAAATCCATTCCATCATGGATAGTCGACGCGGCTCCTCGTCTCGCGCTCCCAGCCCCAAGCCAGGAGATTGGGGGAGATGCTCAATTCCACACAGCGAGCTAGTGGCGCTCCAAACCGAGGGATATCTTCCCCCAGCTTTCATGGTTCCGGTCTGAGCCGGACTAGCCACCTTCAAGGGCGGAAAGCAGGCGGAGAGCGTCCCCAACCCTTCCAAAGGAGAGCGGGTATGCTTCGTCCCTTATCTAATAAGGGGACTCGGATTTCCCATACATCCGTTTCTCCGGGGGCTCCTGGAGTTCTACGGACTCCAGCTCCACCACCTCACACCTGCCTCCATTTTGCACATCGCGGGCTTTGTAGCTCTTTGCGAGCTGTTCCTGGGCATCGAGCCCCATGTCGCGTTGTGGAAGAGATTGTTTTGCCTCGTACCCCATTTCTATGAGGGGTCGATATATCAAGTGGGCGGAGCCGAAATATGGCGCATCGCCGAGACCGGATATCTATCCGGCACCCCGAAGAAGGCGTCCGAAGACTGGCCTACGGAATGGTTCTACATGGAGGACGCCCCTCTACCGGATCCAGTTCGGATCGGCCTCCCGGAGTTCAGCAATGCTCCCTTGAAGAAACGCCTGAGTTGGCGCCCGCGGAGCCCTCAACGGGAGGATGATAGGAGCGTCTATTATCTGATGGGCCGGATTAGGTTACTGGCCCACTCCGGATTGACCATGATTGGAATCATGGCCACGTGCATTATGCGAGGGGTGCAGCCACTCCAATATAGGGGCCACCCTATGTGGGATTTCAACGGGGAAGACGACGCCACCCGTCATGGCCGCAGAGGGCCGAGCTCGGCAGCCGATCTGGCAAAGATCCTGTCCGGCTTGTACAAGGGGGAGGAGGAGGACTTTCTCCGCACGAATCCATTGAACGGATTCTCCATGAATAACCCTCGGAGCTGGGTAAGCGGACGTTTATCTACCCGATCCATACTTCCAAAGTCAAGTATTTTACTTTGTGATTTCGACGCAGGAGCTGCGCCGGGACGTCGAGGGCATACGAAGCCTAACTCTACAGCCCGAGGATCCGGAATGATCCCTTGATCCGACCTCCGAAGAGGATCCGTACATAAAGGTGGAGCTGATTGACGGGGTGTTCCACCAACTTAGCATGGACAATGCCCTAGTCGCCATTACGGCTGACTACCCCGGTTTGTTTCCGGCCTCCCAGGTGACTACGACCGAGGTCTTGACACCATCATTTGATCCGTGCTCAATTCTGACCATCCTATACTGATGGTGCATCGCAGGAGGTGCCTTTAAGGCGGGAAGCCGAACCTGCGGCGGCTGACCAGCAAGGGTCAGTTCGGCCCAGCAGGCAGAAGAGGAGTGCGACGCGAATCGAAACATCGCCGCAACGGTACAGCGCACCGTTGTTTTTAAGGGAAGGATCCCTAGGAGGTATATTAATGCTCATAACTTTTCCCAGGAGAAAGAGCGCTCGCCGGACAGTGTCCGGAGAGGTTGCCAATCAAGCCTCCGCCAGCCATGCTCCATCGCGTGGTCCGGAAGTGGAGGCGAACACAAGGCAAGAGCCGGATGCTCCTCCGACGGAGGATGCCGACAGGCTGTCCGCCACCCGGTCTGAGGTGGAGAGCGCCATGAATCACAAGCGTCGCCGGAAAGTTCTTCGTGACGCATGTTTCTCCCCGGAGGCGTTGAATGCCTTTGATGCAGGAAACGCGCACCTCCGTGCTGCTCAAGATGGTTTAACCAGAGCCACGGAGCAGTATGTGAAGGACATACGGGTAAGTAATTTTAATAGTTATATATGCTAGTAGCCCCCGAGACTTAAAATAGTTAAAATAACTGATTTAAGGATCATTTATTATGCAGGATCTTACGGAGAAGAATACCCACCTGTCCCAGGAGCTCCAAGAGTGCAAGGCCCAACTTGAGGCCGCACTAGCCACCACAGGGGGAGCCACAGAGACCCCCGCTGGTAATACGTACTTCGAAAAGATAAGTAGTTAACAAAGTGCGGCGTGTGCGTAAATCTGACAATAATATTGCAGAGGGCGCCGGACTAGATCCGGACAAGCAACAGCTACTGCGTCAGCTAAAGGCCGGCGAGAGGGTGCTTATGAAGGTGCAGCAGGAGAGAAACAAGCTCCAAGATGCCCACACCCAGCTAGGAGAAGAGCTGAAAGGTGTTCGGGCCCAGCTGTCTGGCTCCGTGAAGGAGAATCAGCGGCTTCGTCGCGGCATTTATAGTAAGTGCTTGAGCAAATTCCTTTGAAAAGAAGAATTCGGCGAGGAAGTCGATTGACAGAAATGTGTCTTTAGGTGTGCTCACAGGTCGCCCTGCGGAGGAAATGCCTGGTTCAACGGGTGACCAACTTCCCGAGCTGGTGCAACTGCTCGAACGTGTTCGGCAGGCGATGAGTGGCGTCGTTCAGGCTTTATGGCCTTCCGTCTCCCTACCCGAGGGCCTTGGAGGGCTTGCTGAGAAGCTTCAGGGAGCACGGCGACGCCTCCGTCTGTGGAAAATATCGGCCTGCCGTCAAGGCGCCAGGGAGGCCTGGGCCATGGTGAAGACGCGGTACCCGAAGGCTGACCCAAACCACATGGCCGAGGTCGGACCTGCGGGGCCTGATGGGAAGGAGATCCCTGTGAGCTTGATGTACGGCCAAGTAGAACTGGCCGCGAAATATTCCCAACAGGACTGTAAATTAGACAGCCTGTTAGATGGGATTGAAGAGGAGTACAATCAGTCAGTTTGACGATGTAATTTGAAATGACATGTAAAATGCCTTCTAGCCGGATTGTAGATCGTTTGTCTTTGCGGACCTTTTCGCTTCAACCTCGGGACCCAACAGTCCGGAGTGTGTCCGAATACCCTTACGGTTATAGAAGAACCGGGGCATGCATGGAGACAAGGCGTCGGGGTCATAATTGCTTTATCAGACAAGTGCCCAACTAGCTATGTTATATTACATGGTTAGTAAGAAACATCTTCCAGGGAGAATAGTTCCGTTAAGGGTTCCTTTCCCTGGGAGGCATGCCCTAAAGTGCATGTCCGGACTGCGAAAATAGCAGAAAAAGCATCTGGGGGCAAATAAATAAGTAAGTAATAAATCATCTTTCAAGTCACCGACCGAATATTCTCTTAAGAACGCTAGCTTTCGGCTTCACCCAGTCTGAGGTACACATCCGGCTGACCCGGCAGTAACAATCGCAGAGGTGCTCCCTTTACCTCCTAGCCGAACAATCGGGAACGTAGGGGTAAGCACAGGAGCCAGGCAACCCAGCTTGGCCAAAACTTAAGTCATATCGATGCATATAATGGTGAATAAAAGGTACATGCGGAAGTATGACACATGTGTTGGGCATGAAGCCCGTATAAATAAGCTTCTGTTAAAGAAGCCCCCAGGTATAATGAGTGCTAGGAGCACATCAAGTGTGTGCGAACAATGCGCAAATCAGCCTATCAAAGGTATTGAAAAAAAAGTGGGAAGAAGGAGGGGGACAAGAGACAGTGAAAATGTAAAAAGGTGGACGGAGGAGTGAGACGAACTCTGAGTCCGGCGTTAGGCGTAGAATCTTCGGAGACGGGCTGCGTTCCATGGGTTCGGCTCGAGTCGGTTGTCAGATGCGTTACGTAGACGGTATGCTCCGCCGGTCAGGACTTGGTCGATGATGAAGGGACCTTCCCACTTGGGCTTAAGTTTGTCCTTTTTCTTGTCCGGCAGGCGTAGAACAAGTTCGCCAACATTGTAAGCTTTGGCCCGTACTTCTCTGCTTTGATATCTTCGAGCCTGCTGTTGATAAAATGCGGAACGAGCTTTTGCCACGTCCCGCTCCTCCTCTAAGGCGTCCAAACTGTCCTGCCGATCCAGCTCGGCTTCTCTTTCTTCGTACATGCGCACGCGAGGTGAGTCATGAATTATATCGCAGGGCAGAACTGCCTCTGCGCCGTACACCATAAAAAATGGTGTGAATCCGGTAGTTCGGTTTGGCGTGGTCCGCAGCCCCCAGAGTACGGAGTCGAGCTCCTCTACCCAGTGCGTGTTAGATTCCTTGAGGGACCGCACTAGTCTGGGTTTGATGCCGCTCATGATTAGACCATTTGCTCGCTCGACTTGACCGTTAGTTTGGGGGTGATAGACTGAAGCGTAGTCGAGCTTGATGCCCATATTTTTGCACCAGAGTTTAACCTCGTCGGCCGTGAAATTCGTGCCGTTATCAGTGATGATGCTGTGGGGGACGCCAAAACGGTGTACTACCCCGGATATGAAATCTATCACAGGTCCGGATTCTGCCGTTTTAACCGGCTTGGCTTCAATCCATTTGGTGAATTTGTCCACCATGACCAATAAGTATTTGTGCTTGTGGGTTCCCCCTTTAAGGGGTCCAACCATGTCAAGCCCCCAGACCGCGAACGGCCAGGTGATGGGTATAGTTTTGAGGGCGGTGGGTGGCATGTGGCTCTGATTAGCAAAGGGCTGGCAACCAACGCATCGTTGGACTAAGTCCTGAGCATCTGCCCGGGCTGTTGGCCAATAAAATCCTGTACGGAAGGCCTTGCCTACAAGGGCCCGGGCTGCAGCGTGGTGCCCGCCGAGTCCGGCGTGAATTTCAGCCAGGAGATTTCGCCCTTCCTCTTCGGAGATACACCTTTGAAGGACTCCGGTTGTGCTTTTCTTATAAAGTTCTCCCTCATGGACCTTGTAGGCTTTAGATCGCCGAACTATGCAGCGGGCCTCATTTTGGTCTTCGGGAAGTTCCTGCCTAATTAAGTAGGCTAGGAATGGTTCCATCCACGGGGCAATTACTGCCATTATTACGTGGGCTGAAGGTGTTATTTCATTTGCTGAGCCGCCGATTGTGTCAGAATTGTCTGAGTTAGGTGTGCAGCTGGCTCCGGATTGTTATTTCCGGACTCCTCTTCCCATAATACGGATGGCTTAAAGAGCCGTTCCAGGAAGATGTTTGGAGGGACGGCGTCGCGTTTTGCGCCGATGCGTGCTAACACGTCTGCTGCCTGGTTATTATCCCGGGCTACATGGTGGAATTCGAGTCCTTCGAACCGAGCTGACATTTTTAGGACGGCGTTGCGGTAAGCTGCCATTTTCGGATCTTTGGCGTCAAAGTCTCCATTTACTTGGGATATTGCGAGGTTTGAATCCCCGCGCACCTCTAGGCGTTGAATGCCCATGGAGATTGCCATCCGGAGGCCGTGTAGAAGGGCCTCGTATTCGGCTGCGTTGTTGGAGTCCATGTACATTATTTGAAGTACGTATTGGACTGTGTCTCCAGTTGGGGACGTCAAGACGACGCCAGCCCCCAAGCCAGCCAACATTTTGGATCCGTCGAAATGCATGATCCAATTGGAGTACGCGCCGTACTCTTTAGGGAGTTCGGCTTCGGTCCATTCGGCGACGAAGTCAGCCAGGACTTGCGACTTTATAGCTCGCCGTGGTTTGTAGGTTATGTCAAATGGTAAGAGCTCAATGGCCCATTTTGCAATCCTGCCCGTTGCGTCGCGATTGTTTATAATATCGTTGAGAGGTACTTCGGAGGCCACCGTTATGGAACACTCTTGAAAGTAGTGTCGCAGCTTCCGGGATGCCATGAACACCGCATACGCTATCTTTTGATAATGTGGGTACCGGGACTTGCATGGAGTTAAGACAGTGGATACGTAGTACACTGGTTTTTGAAGAGGGAATCTGTGCCCTTCTGTTTCTCGTTCGACGACGAGTACCGCGCTGACAACTTGATGTGTTGCTGCGATATATAATAACATAGGTTCGCCCAGGTTGGGCGCGGCCAGGACCGGATTTGTTGCCAGTATGGCCTTGATTTCTTCGAGTCCGGCCGTGGCGGCATCCGTCCATTCGAAGTGTTCGGTGCGCCGGAGGAGGCGATAGAGGGGCAGAGCCTTTTCTCCCAAACGGGAGATGAAGCGGCTTAGAGCCGCTACGCACCCAGTTAGTTTTTGTATTTGCTTGAGGTCTTTTGGGATATCCAATTGTGACAGAGCTCGGATCTTGGCTGGGTTTGCTTCAATTCCTCTACCGGATACAATGAAGCCCAAAAGCTTTCCGGCTGGTACTCCGAAGACACATTTTTCCGGGTTGAGCTTAATGTCATATGCTCGGAGGTTGTCAAATGTCACCCTCAAGTCGTCTACTAGAGTTTCGACGTGTTTGGTCTTGACGACCACATCGTCTACGTATGCCTCTACTGTTTTGCCTATCTGGGTAGCCAGACATGTCTGAATCATGCGCTGATATGTTGCGCCGGCGTTTTTGAGTCCGAAGGGCATTGTGTTGAAGCAGAATGGCCCATATGGAGTAATGAATGCCGTTGCGGCCTGGTCTTTTTCCGCCATCTTGATTTGATGGTATCCGGAGTATGCATCGAGGAAGCACAATGAATCGTGCCCTGCGGTAGCATCGATGATTTGGTCGATGCGAGGGAGAGGGAAAGGGTCCTTTGGACAGGCCTTGTTAAGGTCTTTGAAATCGACGCAGAGGCGCCAGGATTTGTCCTTTTTTGGTACCATTACTAGGTTGGCTAGCCAGTCCGGATGTTTGATATCTCTGATGAATCCGGCTTCTAAGAGCTTGGCTAGCTCCTCTCCCATTGCCTGTCTTTTGGGTTCGGAAAATCGCCGAAGAGCTTGTTTGACTGGCTTGAATCCTTTTAGGATATTTAGGCTGTGCTCTGCCAGCCTGCGTGGGATTCCTGGCATGTCTGAAGGGTGCCAGGCAAAAATGTCCCAATTTTCCCGAAGGAATTCTCGTAGTGCGGCTTCTACATCAGGATTTAATTGTGCCCCAATGGATGCCGTCTTTGTGGGGTCCGTTGGATGGACCTGAAATTTGACTATTTCGTCTGCTGGTTTAAAAGAGGTGGACTTGGACCTCTTATCGAGTATCACATCGTCCCTATCCACCGTGGAGCGCAGCGCAGTTAGTTCCTCTGCCGCTAGGGCTTCGGATAATGCCTCTAGGGCCAGTGCGGCTGTCTTATTTTCAGCGCGGAGTGCTGTATCTGGATCACTGGCGAGAGTGATTATTCCATTGGGTCCGGGCATTTTGAGCTTCATGTACCCGTAATGGGGTATAGCTTGGAAGATTGTGAATGCCTCTCGCCCTAACAAAGCGTGATATCCGCTGCCGAATGGGGCCACTTGGAACGTGACCTCTTCGGACCTATAATTGTCCGGCGAGCCGAACACTACATCTAGTGTGATTTTTCCTGTGCAGCGTACTTCTCGACTAGGGATTATTCCCCTGAAGGTTGTGCTGCTTCGCTCAATGCGGCTCCAGTCAATTTCCATTTTTTGAAGGGTTTCCTCGTAGATGAGGTTTAATCCGCTGCCGCCATCCATGAGTACCTTGGTAAGACGAAAGCCGTCCACTATCGGACTGAGGACCAATGCGGCTGGTGCTCTAGCTGTTCGGAATTTAGGTTCGTCGCTGGCATTGAAGGTGATAGCCGTGTCGCTCCATGGATTTGTTGTTGCTACTTGGTAGACTTCGGCAAGGCTGCGGATTGTTCGTTTCCTGCATGTTATTTGATGCGAAAGTCTCGAAGACTGTTAATACCGTACTGGTGCTGCTGGGCTGGTTGCCCGGGGCTAAAAAGCCTTCGCCACTTTTGGCCACCTGCCGTAATATCCAACATGCTCGAAGGCTATGTGTTGGAGTGGCGCCCTCCGTACTGTGGATTTTGCAGGGTCCGTTGAGCCATCCCTCCAGTACGGTTCCGTACCCTTTAGGGGTTTTTGCTTTTTGGTTTTTAACCCAGGTGCTTGAGTATGACGCACCCTTTTATTTCGGACTGGGGTTGTATTCAGGGCCGGATTGTCCCAAAACCTAGTTTCGGTTTTCCAGGCACTTTCCATCGCGCAGTATTTTTGTACAATGGTCGCTAGGTCGCGAAGCGTGTAACTTCGCGACGACTGATGGCGTTTATGATTCCCTTGTCCGTGCAATTGTTGCAGAAGATTGAAATCGCGCTTTCTTCACAGCAGTCCTTTATCCTGTTCATAACCAGGAGGAATCTGGCCCAGTAATGATGTACTGTTTCATCGGGCTCTTGCCGTATTTGAGATAGATCGCTTATGTTTGGGTGGGCGGGTGGAATCAAGTTCGAAACCCCGCCCGATCTGAGGCTCAAAGGCCAAGAAGCTTCCGGATTCGGAAGCTTGGTTTGCTGGACGCTTTCCAACAAATCTGGTCCGATGCCTGACTTTAGGTTCAGTATTTGATTAGCGTCCATCCCTCCGCAGGAATCCGGTATGGAGGGACCGGGAATCCGGACATAGTTGGTTTTTAACATAGAAGAAGAGTCGCCGCATTGTTCCTCTACCACGACAACATGGTGGGTAACCTGGGGAGAGTTAATTTCTCTCAGATCGGTTTTAAGCCCAATCTGATCGTAGTCGGTAGCGACTCCCAGGGCGGCGATGCAATCCAAGAGCTCATTTACGGAGGAGAGCTCAATCGGATCTAGCTGCTCGGCGAATTCCAAGATGATGTGAAAATCGCTTTTAATGACCTGAGAGGTCATTGTCGGAGCGGTGGCCGAACAGGCGGTCATGAGAAATCCGCCTAGCCGGATAGTCTGGCCGGCGGCCAAAGCTCCCTTGACGACGGTGCCGTCTTTGAAGACGGGAAAGGCATCCTTCCTGATGGTGACGGCACAGAGGAACTCTCAATGAAAGCACCAATGTCGGTGTCAAAACCGGCAGATCTCGGGTTGGGGGTCCCTAACTGTGCGTCTAGGCGGATGGTAACAGGAGACAAGGGACACGATGTTTTACCCAGGTTCGGGCCCTCTTGATGGAGGTAAAACCCTACGTCCTTCTTGATTAATATTGATGATGTGTGTTACAAGAGTGGTTCTACCACGAGATCAAGGAGGCTAAACCCTAGAAGCTAGCCTATGGTATGATTGTTGTTCGTCCTATGGACTAAAGCCATCCGGTTTATATAGACACCAAAGAGGGCTAGGGTTACACAGAGTCGGTTACAATGGTAGGAAATCTACATATCCATATCGCCAAGCTTGCCTTCCACGCCAAGGAAAGTCCCATCCGGACACGGGACGAAGTCTTCAATCTTGTATCTTCATAGTCTTGGAGTCCGGCTGATCATGATAGTTCGGCTATCCGGACACCCCCTAGTCCGAAACTCCCTCACCCTAGCTTGGTGTTGTGAGGGCGGGAGGAAGAGCTGCAAGCGCTGGCCATGTTGGAATGGTTTTTGTGGGCACACTCCGATGATTCCTCGCTTGGGGAACATGGTGTGGATTGGATCTGAAGATCCCCGTCTCTTTAAATAGACAATTTACTTACATGGTTAGGGTGGCAAGTGCAAAAATGCCCTGACTTCTCACATTCGCTCGACACGTGGAAGCTAGAACTATTAAGGAATAGAAGCCTAGGAGTGTAACATCAAATGAGAAGCCATACACTTCTCTTTATAATAGGTACTTTGAAGAGTTTGGAGAAGGAACCCGCCTTGCAATGCTGAAGACAATGTGCATGCCAGACTCATCGTCATTGAAGCCTAGTTAGTGGGCTACTGAGGGAGTCCTGGATTAAGGGGTCCTCGGATAGCCGGACTATATACATGGGCCGGACTGTTGGGCTATGAAGATACAAGATAGAAGACTTCGTCCCGCGTCCAGGTGGGACTCTCCTTTGCGTGGAAGGCAAGCTTGGCGATTCGGATGTATAGATTCCCTTCTATGTAACCGACTCTGTGTAACCCTAGCCCCCTCTGGTGTCTATATAAACCAAAGGTTTAGTCCATAGGACGACAACAATCATAATCATAGGCTAGCTTCTAGGGTTAGCCTCTACGATCTCGTGGTAGATCAACTCTTGTAATACTCATATTCATCAAGATCAATCAAGCAGGAAGTAGGGTATTACCTCCATAGAGAGGGCCCGAACCTGGGTAAACATCGTGTCCACCGTGTCCTGTTAACATTAGCCTTAGATGCACAGTTCGGGACCCCCTACCCAAGATCCGTCGGTTTTGACACCGACATCGACCACAGTTGGGACTTCAATCTCAATCGGATTGGTTGAACTTATCAATTGCGGGGGCTCTTCCTTGAAGGATCTTCTTGTACTGACAGGGTGTGGAGGTGTTTTAAGAAAACGTTACTAGGGTTAGGCTTCCGAGTGGAACCTATCTTCACTAGATCATCAGCAGCTTGATTCTTGATTCGGGGTATGTGGTGGAGCTCTAACCCCTCAAACTTCTTCTCTAGCTTTCTTACTGCATTGCAATAACCGGTCATTGCTAGAGTCCTGATGTTCCATTCCTTCATTACTTGATTAACCACTAAGTCCGAGTTGCCGTAGACCATCAAGCATCGGATGTTGAGTGAAATGGCCATACGCAACCCATACAACAATGCCTCATACTCAGCTTCATTGTTTGAAGAATCAAAGTGAATCTGGAGGACATAGCTGAGCTTGTCTCCTCTTGGGGTTACTAAAACCACTCCTGCACCAGAGCCATTCAACATCTTGGATCCGTCAAAGAACATAGTCCAATTTTTGATTGAATCTGAGTCGATTGTTGCTGTTCAATCCACTCTGCGAGGAAATCTGCTATTGCTTGAGACTTGATGGCTTTCTTTGCCTCAAACTTTATATCCAAAGGAAGGAGTTCAATCGCCCACTTTACCACTCAACTCGTTGCATCTCTATTATTCAGAATTTCTAACAATGGAGCGTCGCTGACGACTGAAACCGAGTGGTCTGAGAAGTAGTGTGCAACTTTCTTCATGGTCAAGTAAATTCCATAAACAAGCTTCTGATAATGAGGATATCTCTGCTTGGACGTGGTCAAGACTTCTGAAATGTAATACACAGGGCGCTGAACTTTGAAGGCTTTGCCTTCTTCTTCCCGCTCGACCATGAGCACTGTGCTGACAACCTATCCAGTGGCTCCGATGTAAAGCAGTAAAGACTCCTTGCTGACTGGAGCGGCAAGCATCGGCTGGGTGGAAAGCAGGGCTTTGAGCTCTTCAAACATTGCTTCAGCTTCGTCATTCCACTCGAACTTGTCAGACTTCTTCATCAGTCGGTAAAGAGGCAATGCCTTTTCACCGAGGTGTGAGATGAATCGACTCAATGCAGCCAAACAACCAGTAAGCTTCTGAACATCATGCACACGCACAGGGTGTTTCATTCAGAGGATCATGCCGATCTTCTCTGAGTTTGCATCGATCCCCCGTTCGGAAACGAGAAAACCGAGTAACTTTCCACTTGGGACTCTGAATGTGCACTTTGACGGATTGAGCTTGATATTATATCTTATTAAGTTGGCAAAGGTTCCAGCGAGGTTAGTAAGTAAGTTCTTGAACCTTTGTGTGACTTGACCACTATGTCATCCATGTATGCTTCCACATTCCGACTGATTTGAGTGAGCAAGCACTTCTGGATCATGCGCATCAATGTGGCACCAGCATTCTTGAAGCCAAAGGGCATAGTAACATAGCAAAAACACCCGAATGGGGTGATGAAAGTTGTCTTTCTCTCATTAGGTCCATACAGTCAGATCTGATGGTACCCGGGATAAGCGTCCAAAAAGGACAATCGCTCACATCCCGCAGTTGAGTCGACTATGTGGTCGATGCGGGGCAGAGGAAAATGATCTTTCGGGCAGGCCTGATTGATATGCTTGAAATCAATACACATTCTAAGTGATTTATCTTTCTTGGGGACCATAACGACATTGGCGAGCCACTTGGAGTGGTATATCTCGCGGATGAACTTGGCAGCCAGAAGCCGAGCCACCTCCTCGCCAATTGCCTTTCTCTTCTCCCCGGCGGACCGACGAAGATGCTCTTTATTGGGTTTCACTTTTGAGTCGACTCACAAACGGTGCTCAGCCAGCCCCCTGGGTACACCTGGCATGTCAGATGGCTTCCATGCAAAGATGTCCCAGTTCTAACGGAGGAACTGGATGAGCGCTTCTTCCTATTGCTGTCGAGTGTTGTTGTGATATGGGTTGGAGCGGCATTGGGGTCAGCCGGGTGAATGTGAACCGTCTTTGTCTCGCCGGCCGACTGAAATGCGGACTCTGAAGCAGGCCTCTTGGCACGTAGAAAATCACTCGGATCTGCATTCTTCTGGTACTCCTGAAACTCGACTACTGCCATCTGCTCATCAGCAATCTTTGAACCCTTCTGGAGACAATCTTCTGCTCTCTGTCGATTTCCAATGATCGTGATCACGCCTCTGGGGCCAGGCATCTTCAACTTGAGGTACACATAGCACGGTCCAGCCATGACACCAAAATAAGCAGGTCTTCTAGAATGGCATGATAGGCACTGTCAAAATCCACTACCACAAACATCAACTTTTCCTCGCGATAATTCATGGAATCACCGAAAACCACATCAAGAGTGATCTGACCGAGTGAATCGGCTTTATTTCCTGGGATGATACCATGGAGTCTCATGCTGCTCTCTGTCGGATATCGGGTTCCGGCAAAACCCTTAAGATTCGAACTCTGGGGTGCGCATGAAGATCTTCTCCCTACCGATCCACGCCCATAACCTCGCCGCAATTCTCAACTAACAAGATGAACAACACAAGGACACGAGGTTTATACTGGTTCAGGTCACCATTGTGGTGTAATACCCTACTCCAGTGTGTGGAGTGTGGATTGCCTCTTGGGCTGATGATGAACAGTACAAGGGGATGAACAGCCTCGCGAGGGGAGGTGTTCTTGTGCTGGTGTGGTGTGTATGAACTGAATCTTGATCATCCGTCCCTTGCTACGGTGGTGGATAGTCCTATTTATAGAGGCCTTTGTCCTCTTCCCAAATATTAAGCGGGAAGGGATTCCACAATAGCGGGATTTGAAGGGGGACAGCCAGTACATGCTATCCTGACTAAAGGTGGTCTTCGACTGCCAAAGGCACTGGTGATGACGTCGTCTTGGGCTCCACAGTGACCTCTGTCCTGCCGTCCTGCTGGTCTTGGTCTTGTTGCACCGATATGGAAACCTTTGCTTGATGCCTCGGTACTCCGCGCCTGCGCTTGACCCCTTTGCACCAAAGAGGAATCAAGGACACTGCGCTGGCCGGCGCCTGCCTGGTCTTGATCCTCATGGCTTGCGTCATGTGCACCTCGCGAGGTACCTCTTGCCTTGATCTCTCTACCCCCTCGTGAGCCTGCCTGGCAAGGCCGCCCCTGGGGAGGCCTTGCATCGTCCGCCCCGCGAGGCTTGGTTCCTCGCGAGGGTCTTGAACTTGGGTTGATGAAGATGGGCCATACTAGGCCACTGATGAGCCACGCCGCAGGCCGTAGGCAGGCAAGTCTGGATATCCAGTAGCCCCCATGGCCAAGGCGCGCTCGGACTTGGCGTAGCAGCGACGCCAAAGGGCAAGTGCGGAGCGCCATGGGCCCCAACAGCCTGCGGCCTTGGTTGACGCGTGGGGACTGATTGGACGTGGGTGTCTCCGCTTCCCCATGTTCCCCCCAATATCGACCTATCTAGGCGGCCACAAAGCATTACACCGTTATTCCCCCTTTGCTGCCCGTGTGCTTCCTGTTCCCCCTTCTTCCTCGAGCCTCTGTTTCCGCTTCCAATCTGACCCGAGCTCCTCCCCTTCCATCGCCATGGCGCCATCTAACAAATAGAAAGGGAAGGAGCCCGTGCCCTCGCCCAACTCAACTCCGGCATTCAAGCCCGCCGTCGGCCGGTCGATGGTGCTTAATCGTGAAGCCTTGGACAAGGTCCGCTCCGCGCTCGCCTACAACTTCAACGAGTGCGGAAAGATGACGGCTTGGCCTGCATCCCATG
The DNA here is from genome assembly GCF_018294505.1 of Triticum aestivum. Taxonomy (NCBI): domain Eukaryota; kingdom Viridiplantae; phylum Streptophyta; class Magnoliopsida; order Poales; family Poaceae; genus Triticum; species Triticum aestivum. Next base: position 574,182,660 of record NC_057813.1, on the reverse strand, counting down.
CCTCCGCCGACAGGATCGTCATGGAGGTTTGATTCTTCGTCGACGCCCTGTGGGCTGGTCTGGTTCCTCCTTTCTTCGCCTTTTTCAATGCGGTGCTTTACCACTATAAGATCCATATGATGCATCTTGATCCTCAGTCCATTACCCTTCTTGCTATCTTTGCCTTTGTCTGCGAAGCCATGGTGGGCATTGCTCCTTCCATTGCCCTCTTGCACCACTTCTCTTTGCGCCTAACTGACCCATCGCAGTGCTCGGGGTGCGTGAGCTTCTAGGCTGTGGCAGAGACGGCTGCCTCAGGGATTGATTTTTGCCTTCTGCCTTCCACGAGTGGGTTCCGGACACGGTGGCTGTATGTGGATGTCGGGGTGCCCAGCCCCCTGCTCTCGCATCCAAGATTGCCTACTATCCCCAATTCGGGCTGGGGCCACAAGAGGCTTGTGAGCCCCCGGCTCTCCTTTGTTTGACACCGACTGGGGAGGTTGACAGAGCTTGGCGTGACTATGCCCCGGGCGGTGTAGGAGTTCCTCCAGTGTCGCATTGCTCCTCTCCAGCACCACTCCCGACCGATGTGGGCCCTGACCGGATACCAGGACCACATGAGGCTCCAGGAGACGGAGCTAGCGCCTAAAACGCTGAAGAAGGTGCTGGAGGTCTTGGCAGGTGACCCTTCGCCGGGCGATATTCGGCACGGGGGCAGCCTCCTGTATCTCTGCTCGGGTGGGGCCGAGTTTGTGAGATAGATGCCTCATTTTCACGAATGGGGGCTGCACCCGGCTGGCCTCGCGAGAATCCCTTCGTCGTGGCTCCCTTCCCCGCTGCCGAAGCATCGCATGAAGCTGGAGGCTCTGGTGTTGTGGTGCTGACGCTCCACGGGGCTCCCAAACCGTCAGCCTCCGGAGCTCGTGAAGCCCACCCTGAGGCGGTTTTCGATGGGGGACGCGACCCGCAACTCCCGAGGCCGGAGCCCCCGTAGCCTCGGCAGGTCATCAGGAAGTGGTTCCTGATCGCTCCTCCCAACTTGCCACCCTGAGGTTGGATGCCTGAGCGCTTCTTCATCCGCACCGCGCGCCAGCCCTCATGTTGCGCGCCTGGGTCGGTTCTGCATGGACTTCGACGCCCTCTGCAAGAGGAAGGAGTCTTCGAGTGGTGGTGGGCGCACCTTCCGACCGTTGAAGCACAGGAAATACTTTTCCATAGATGAGTAAGTACCGCATTCTCGTGATTCCTCAGGTGCTGGTCCCTTTTCTGACTGTGTCCCTTCAGAATCCCTCCTGCCAAGCCTGCGGAGTCTGCCAAGGGAGTTCTTCCAGCCTTGCCTCCATCATTGGCCTTGTGCCTCCCGAGCTTGCGCGCTGTCCCTGACGCGAGTTTGGTCGGAGAAGCAACCCGGCCGGCAGAGCGCCTGGAATCGGCTCCCTTGCCTCCTTTCCTTCGCGACCCTGCTCGATTCGTGACCAGCCTCCCCAGGGCTCCTCCCCTGATCGTGGATGGCGAATGGCAGAGGTCGGTTTGGCTCTTCTTCTGGGGGTGGATCCGCACCGACACAGGTCCCGTGCGGAGCCCATCCAGCGATCGTGGGGGCGCCAGTCCCCAGCTCCCTGCCGAGAGGGGGTGTACCATTCCAGGGCCCGCCTCCAACACCGGCGGTGGAGGACGATATTGACAATGTGATCAGGCGAGCGCGAGAGCGTAGCGCTATCCGCCAGGGGTTCCTACGGAAGGCGATGGACGCGATGGGCCAGCTCGGTGGAGAGCTCGCGAACGTGGACGCGTTTCTTGAAGCTGAAGGCCTTTGGCTGATTGAGAAGGACCGCCATCAGCATGCTTGTAAGGGGTGACAGTGAATGTGTGCCTCCATCAGGCTACAGGCCTCGTGATGAGTTAGTTGTTGTGGTTTACCTTTAGCTCGAACAGGCCTTGGGGCCGTGGTCCTCCGAAGGTCCTCTTGGGGATCCGCTGATCATGTGGTGAGAGCATCGTGAGAGCGAGTGATAGCCGAGGGCCGCTGTGCACGTGTGCTTAGCCCAGCCCTGCCCGCGAGAGGCTCGTGAGGAGGAGGCAAGTGACGTGAACCTCAAACTAGGGCAGAAATCAGAACACAAGAAATCACACGAACGAGACAAGACACCCCCCCCCCACCGAACACATGCAAACACAAATTCAATTTCAACTTAAATCCAAAGCAGGGAAGCTCGGCCACAAAAAAGGGAGGCAAAAAGCAAAAGGCCGCGTCCGGCACCTAGTCTAGTCTTCGATGTCTTCTCACTAGCGCGGAGTTAAGTGCTGCCATTGGGCGTGGGCGGGAGCCCCCGAGGCCCGAGGGCGGCTCTCCAGAGACTCCGGGGCGTGTACAGCCCCAACTCATTATTGTGTGAGAGTGTCACGGGCGGCGATCTTCACAGGCATCGGGCCTTCTTCATAGGTACTAGCCTTGCTTCATATCGCCAGACGAGGTCCCCGCCTTGCGCCACGCTCAACCGCCATTGACGGTGACTGGAAACCAAGGACGACACCAATGGGGTAAAGCAGACGCGAGCGGTTCCCCCGACGACCACGGGTCCTCTGCCGGGGGTAGGCTTTGGAGAACCTCCCCGATAGAGGGCCTATCTCTGGGAAACACCTTGCTCCATGCGCCGTGGGGAGGGGCCTGGCTCCCGGCCCCTCTCCAGCAGCCCCCAGTGCGCCCCTCCTAGCGGAAGGGAGGCTGCTGAGCTGGGGCAGCCTTCCACTGTAGTGACATGAACTTCCTGTGACCCATGGTTAGCATAGTCTTGCTCCTTGGGAATTAACGGTACCTGATAGCTGCTGCCGCCAGCGCGGTTGCTGAGTATTCCTTGTGGCTCCTGAAAAGGCTCGGCTTCCGGTGTCTCTTCCTCCCAGCCTGGCCCGGAGAACAAGCCATGGTCGTCTTCCAGTGCATACTCCCGGTCCACCATGTGGGGTACATAAGCCTCCGAGGTTGCCACCCCGAAGGCTTCGCCGTAGTGCGCCACGCTCCATGCGGCTTGACCCAGCACGCCATCTTGGGGATGATAGCTCAGCGGCCCACCCGGGTTGTAGGCGGTGATGCGCATGCCCTCGCTCACCGGGGCTGGTGCCGATGCAGCCTGACGCCCGATGTTGATGGTTGAGCTTGTGCTGATGAGGCCTTGGGGCACGCTTGAGGGTGCGCGGGCGCGGATGGGCCCGCCGCATGATCCGCCAGGGGCCTGGGATGGAAGCTAGATGCAGAAGGGAGGCGCCCCCAAAGTTGCAGCATCCAGGAGCTCGGCAACGCACTCCAACAGCACATCTCTACTTCTCTCCTGCAACCTGCACCGCAGCAGCTCCTGAGCCACCGTGAGCGCGGCCCTCGTGTTTGCTTGCTCCCGCAGGGTGTGCGGCGCCATGGCCGTGGCGCGATTTGAGGGCCTTGCTGCTAATCGCACCTGCCACAGAGTGAGGACAGGTGGCGCTTGACCGCATCGCCCACGGCCCGCAGTGCTCTGCGGAGCGCGGGCTGCCTGAGGCGTGGGGTTGAGGTCACCTGGGGTAGGCGGCACGGCATGGGCAGGCCATGCCGCCTAGCGGTCGGCACTGGCCGTCAGGTCGCCGGATGTCAGGACCCTGACTCGATGTCACATCGATCTAGCCGGTAACACCTCATATCACTTTGCGGCCTCACGCACGGTATCCCCACGGGTGTCGCCTTACCTTTGCCCGGGACCGTTTGCACCTTTTGGCTCACGTATATGATAGTGTCGCTAGCATCCATATGATAAAGAGCCCGGGCTGACATGACTAGTCGTAAACCCAAAGTGGCACAGACTTACAGGGACAGGCATCCATGACCCAGCTTCGAACGTGTCGGTCATCAGCAAATGGGTCCGGGCTGTAGCACTGGGCTAGCAGGACTCCGGTAAACCGGGCTGTAGCGGGCTAACAGGACTCCGGTACTCAAAGCGTGACATTTCCCCGAAGGGACAGACACAGGAACGAAGAAGGACACATGCCGGCCAGCCTAAGTGTTCCAGAGCAGTAGCAAGCTACCATGGCTCAGCGGTAACACTAGGAGACATTTCCCGGTAAGAGAGGCTACTAAAGATAAACAACTAGATAGTCAGATCCCACACATACCAAGCATTTCAATAACATACACACAATATGCTCGATATGTGCAAACACAACATGGCATCACAACATGACTCTACGACTCAAGTAGTTTATTCAATAGGCTCCGAGGAGCGAGATATTACAAACATGGGTCTCATGACCCAACACTCAGAGCATACAAGTCAAAGCACAAGCGGAAGCTATCATGTCTGAGTACAGACAACTATAATTGAAAAAGGCTGAGAAGCCTGACTATCTATCAGCTCCTGCCGAGGGCACAAGATCGTAGCTGAGGTATCAAGCTAAACGTCGAAATCCACGTGAAACTACTAGCGAGACCGAAGTCTCTCTGCAAAAACATAAAATAGGCAAACGTGAGTACAAATGTACCCAGCAAGACTTACATCAGAACTAACTACATATGCATCATTATCAACAAAGGGGATGGTGGGGTTTAACTGCAGCAAGCCAGCTTTGACTCGGTGGCTATCCTGAACTACGACTGCAAGTAACTCTTTTGAGGTGGCGCACACGAGTCCACATATTCACCATATCAATACACCACTATGGATCCGCTCCCGTCTCCCTACGAGAACGCCATCCATAGCACTCACGCTTATCTTGCGTATTTTAGAGTATCCACTTTCACTTGTCTATGAACTGATATAAGCAACCCAGAAGTCCTTTTCCGTGGACACGGCTATTCGAATAGATGATGTTAACCCTGCAGGGGTGTACCTCTTCATACATGTTTCCACCACTTAGCGTCTGCACACGACATGTGCTCGGCAGACTTCAAGCGAAAGCCGACGTGGGTGTAGACCACGACCTACCTAAACACTCAAGTCTCTAGTCCAGGTTTATCGCCTATTCGGGTTCCATCCATGAGGATATCCGGCCGGAGTTTCGCTCACAGCCCCAAACGATGTGAACAGGGTTCCCGAGATACCAAACGGGCATCCGGTACACCGTGCCACGTACCTACCGCATCACAGCCCACCCCTACGGTCAGCGCTGTCCACGGCCTCCAGTAAGCTACAAACACCAGAAACTACTTGCAACTCCTGGACAGAGGACTAGGGTGAATAAGAAGTCGAGCGGGGTCATATTTCAGAGCCCAATGTATGGTAGTAGCTGAATCATGGATCACAAACACAGAACTCAGTTCCTAAGGACGGCTGCAATGAGACAACCCACCATGTACTCCTACATGGCCTCTCACCGCTACCTTTACCAAAACGTGTTCACACACTTAGCTCACACACAGTAGGACATGTTCACACACCTCTGATTCATCCCCGATGAATCAGACCTGACTCAACTCTAAGCAGTAGCAGGCATGACAAACAAACATGAATGAGTAGGCACAATAGGGCTCAAACAACTCCTACTCATGCTAGTGGGTTTCATCTATTTACTGTGGCAATGACAGGTCATGCAAAGGATAAAGGGGTTCAGCTACCGCAGCAAGTAACAGAAAAAATGGTGTTGTCCTAATGCATTAAAAGAGAGTAGGAGCGAGAGAGTAGGATTGTATCGGAATGAACAAGGGGGTTTTGCTTGCCTGGCACTTCTGAAGATAACATTGAGTCTTCATCAGTGTCAACGATCACATCATCGGTATCACATCTATCGAGAGGGGACAATTACCGGCAACACAGAAGGAAACACAATCAATGCAATGCACAATATGATGCATGCTATGACATGGAAATATGAATGTGTTTTGGGCTAATGCAACTAGCAACAGATTAAATGAAGTTGGTTTGAATATAAAATTCAAATTCAAACTCCATATGTGATTAATTAAATGCCATTTAAATGATTTGTGCTAAACAGTAGCTATAAGTTGTTCTGACATGCATGAAAATGGTACAGATGGATTCCTTGAATTTTTCTGATAATTTTTCATATATAATTTATTTAATTTGGAGTTACGGTTAATTTTCTATGAATTTTGGAAGTTTTAGGCATTTTCTGGAATTTCCTGGATATTAATAAATCCAGTAATTGAATTAATGCGCCAGCCTGACGTCATCATGGCGTCAGCAGGTCAACTGGGCGCCTCCAGGTCAAACCTGACACTGGGACCCACATGTCAGTGTGATTAGCTTAACTAAAATTAATTAAAACTAATCCTAATAGTCAACAGGGCTGGGCCCCACCTGTCATTGACTCAGGAGAGTCAACCGGGGCCCACCCGTGGTCAAAGTCAAAGTCGGCTGCCAGCGTTTAGCCGCCGGCGAGCCCGACGCGGCGGCGAGAGTGGTTTTGGCCACTCCGGCGACCAAATGGGCCGCGGAGGGCATCTAGGAGGAGCTGGGGACGAGCCGAAGCTCCTGGTGGAGTCAGTTGCGCTCGGGGCGGCCGGAATCGGTGCCGACGGCGAGCGAGGCGGCGGCCGGAGCTCGGGTGTGCTCGGTTTCGGCGTTACACGGCACGGCGGGCGCGGCCGATGGGCTCTACGGGATGCTGGGGTCACCAGGAATACCCGGAGGCAACGAGCGCAGGCGGAGAAGCTCGGGAGCACGGAGCTCACCGGCCATGGCGGACGGCGGCTTCGGGTGCTCGTGGGGCGGCGGCTACAGGGCGCAATCGAAGGGGGAAAGAGGGAGGGGAGGCGTAGGAGCTCACAGCGGTGCCGTAGGGATGGTTGGCCGGCTCGTGGGCGCGCCGGAGTGGCCGAATCGACGGAGAAGCTCCTCGGCGGCCGGCGAGGGGAAAACGTCGGGGGTGGCGTTCCGGGGCTCTTCTGGTCGCGTGACACGACGAGGAGGTCGAGGGAGGACCGGCGGAGCTTCCTGGGGCGTCGGCGAGGCTAGGGGTGGCCGGTGGCCATGGGTACGGCGACGATGGCGGCGAGCTCCGCTCGGTGGTGTGCGCGAGAGGGAAACAGAGGAGGGAATGGGGTCCAGGGGGAGAGAGGGGAGGTGCAGGGGGCGAGGGCGTCTCCGTGGCGTCGCGAGGGGGTCGGGGAGGAAGCAGGAGGTGGCTGGGGGGGGAAGCAGGAGGTGGCCGAGGCAGCGTCGACGAGCGCCACGCCTCGCCTCTGCTCGTCCTCCTGGCAGAGGAGGAAGAGGACAAAGGAGGAGGAGGTGGGCTGGGCCGGCTGGGGGGAACTGGGCCGGCTGGTGGGCTGCACGGGTGAGGCCAGGTATGTCCTTCTCCCTCTTATTTTTGTTCTGTTTTATTTTTTTCTATTTCTGCAATTTGTTTTTGATTTGTTTTAAATATCAAATCATTTTATAAAATCCTGGAAATAAATATGGGTGCTTTCTGAATTATTCCAGTGACCCTTATCAATTTCCAACATTTATTTGAGCATTTAAAATATTTATAGTATTTAAATGCCCAAAGTCAAATACAATATGATTTAATTCAAAAATCCAAAAATGACCTAAGGATATATTCATCATTTTTGGCAGAGGTTTCCACCTTAACCAGAAATCATGAACTTTTCTTAGGGGCCTTTTGGGTTTATTGAAAAGATTTTAACTTACCCTAGTTGAGTTGATTTAATGCTAGGGTTTGAACATCCCCATTTCAATTTTAGGCAAAATTTAAACATGATGCAACACATGACTAGCTAGCTCAGAGCATTACCAGAAGCTAGGGATGTGACAACTCACCCCTACTAAACAAGAATCTCGTCTCGAGATTCAAGCGTAGGGTAAGGTGAAAGGTAAGCGCAACTAGTATAATCTTCACGATCCAGGGTGCACTTCAGTTGAACGTTGATTTGAACACCATCTTTGTCTTGTCGTCTTGCTCTGAGCACTCCTGTCAACATGACATGGAGGGAAGAAGGAGACTCTAGAAGGGTCGATCTTCTCGAAGATCGAGCAACTCACGGAATAACTCACGGAATGAGACATAGAACCCTCTCTCGGGTTGAGACACGAGATACACATCAAGAGGGGTGGAAAGAAGCGGATGACGAAGGTTCACTAGGTAGACAACAATTTCACGCTTAAGAAGGTGGTAATCGATTGTCAACGTAGCGAGGAGTTGGGTTGCCATGAAACCACAACGAGACACCTTCGGAACCGTGACTCGTAGAGATATTCCCTTAAGTGGCAAAAAGAATTACTTTTGATTCAGAGATCATTGAAACTCTTTAAACCAGCCTAAGACAATTCTCGAGCGATCGTTTGGAGGGGGTCGGTAGAATGGCATACTCAAACTTGGATGATGTGGATTACCTTGTTGAAGACAACGTAATGGATGATTTTTGCTTATCACCGGAAATGGAAGGGACCCATGGTAGAATGACACATTGGCGGTGCAAGCTGGGAACAAAATGCAAATGCTGGGAATGATTCTAGTAACTGGGGAGAGGCTCAACAATAGGGAGTTATTCCACTATTGGAATGGTTATAGCATAACCGAGGAAGTTGAGAGCAAACCTAGTTAGTGTCGACGGTAACACCTAACGCTTGTGCGTGCTCTCAAGAACTTGAGCATTTCCACATTCATCAAGGTTTTACCAATATCCGTGTCAAGGATCCTGGCAACACAACTTGCTACCATGATGGAGGATGATGGATGATGCAGATGCAAAGGAAGATAACACCTTCTCAGATTTCACCCTTGGCGAGGCCAAAGAAATAAAATCTGGATGATCGACCGAGAGACATTTAGCACTCCGCTTCTAATGTTCTCCTTGACGTGCTAGTGTAACCCATTCATAGATATGGTTTGCTAACTAGAACATCAAGTAAAGGTCGGACTTCAGGAGCAATAGAATCCATAAGGAACAGTTACGGAGGTAAATCCTACGAAATCCTTATGGGGAGGTGGCCAATTTCCTCAATCAAGATATTATAATAACAGGTCTTCCGGCTGGGTGTGTTGGCCACGACATCCACTTTACCGGTTATCGAGGGACCAATATTATAGTTCTTGGAGAATGTTCCAATCATCATATCTGCCTGAGATTTAGATCTGGTTGGTGTCAGGATATTCCAGACTCATCGAGTCTAGGAAGAAAAATGAAAGTTTGCAACACAAATCGACGAGATGACGTTGCGAGATTCTCGGGGAATGAACTACGATAGCAAGCTCCAAAACATGAGCTGGTTCTGCTACAAACATGTGAACACGTTGTCCAAGACAAGCATGACCACAAAGTAGTCTTATAATAAAACACTACCGAGTTCACGAGGGGGAACCATCAGCGAGGATATCGAAGTTTTGTACAAATCCGTCTGGTACCTTCGGGACTAGCACTTAAACTTATTAATCTTGAACAAATCAATCAGTGGCTTGGTGTGCTAGGGACCCATATAGAATGGAGGTTGCAAGTCTCCGAACCATAGAATACTTCGCACGTATGCATGACTGATTTGGGATGATTCCAAAGGAAACAACATTGACTTTCTCGAATCCACGGCGGCAGCTTGCATCAAATGCACATGGACTGGAGGAAGTCACTTCTTACATCCGAACATTTGCTCCATGAACTAGCATGAGGAAATGCTTTCAAAAGTTTCCAACACTAACTTAATGTTCAACAAAATCATGGAGGGAATAAGGATGTTGTCAATGGACTCAACAACAATTCTTCCGGGTTTCCTTTTAAAAGGAATTCCATAATTAAGTGAACAAGTGATAGCATTGGTCAGACCAAAGATGTAGGGGTGTATGCTCGAGGGATCAACCACGAGTAAGACAACATTACGAGCATCGTTGGTACTGATTTGATTTGACGATAGCCCACACTCAAATCAAAGGATTGATAAGACAATAGGTCCAGCAACTGATCACAGGGACCAATCGATGAAGATATCATCTTTCTTCAACACACACTACACAAGAATATCCCTTTGGAACGAACTAAGTCAGACAAGCTTTTATCTTCCAACTCTCCAAGTTGTTGTCTAGCTTAACCAACTAGCTCAGGGATATCTAACACCGATTCTTGGAGAGAAGGTGGTTCACAAGAAACCAACTTGATCACGGGCTCAACATAACGGTCAGGTGACGACCTGGTGATACTTCCGAGAAGATATTCAGAAATCATGAACCACCGGTATGTTACTAAGCTCGAGAACAATCTCGCTTTTCAGGGCAAGATGATATGATCAAATGAGCGAGGACTTGACAAATCCTAACTCATCAATCAAAGAGTGCACCAGGAAATAAGGACTAGGTAGCATGATCAATCTTAGAATGGTGATTCAATAACCAACATACTAAGAATAAAATTATTATCCTTTAACTACCAAGCAACGAGGTTGCTAGGAGTATTGATCTCACACATCACAATTCATTTGTCGGTATTCCGGTTGCATCAACACGGAACCGAGGAATGAAAAAGGATGGCGAGAAGTATCACTATGTCAAGAATTCACAAAAGGTGGTGCAATTCTCATGAAATTCCTGTCATAAAGAAGGTAATACTTCAGGGTAGAGCAGACCAGAAGCTGGATTATAACTTGATCTACGGAACACAACTACTTTGACCCAATCCTAGATATGGATGAGGTACTGGAGTTTGTTTCTCCAAGTCATTCAGGACAGAATGGCTTGACGTACCACAAGGGTAATAGGGATCGATAAACGAATGCATGCATACCCTTGGTATCAATTGATAGACGAGGGTCAGAATGCAACTAAAGAGAGCAACTCAAAGGAACATGCGATTTTCTGAGTTGTGGATGCATGGTTTAGCATGTCGAACGAATTCCACATATTTCTTCCGGATAACCCATGCAGAAAGGTAGAACTGGCAGAGTCACAATGTAGAATCGAGAACCCATCGAGAGCACTCTGATTGTGATCTTTCGATCAGCGAGGAACATCTGCCATAAGCGGTTCATAGTATTTGGAAGAAAGGAATACCACGAACATCGAGGACTAATGCAAAGGTTACTAATAACCTAAAGGAACGAGCAAAACTATCAACATGAAGCAAGTAGGGTGAATCTCGGGTTCAAAACCCAGGGATAGAATACCTACTACTAAGTAGCATCACGGGATGCTTTCGAGAATAAAGGCCAGAATCTCACACTAGGACACAAATCATGGCTAGACCACTAGATGATCCCCTAAGACACCTAGGGTCATAATAATAACTCCAACATAAAGGTCGAGGCAGTAAAGTACCTCAACTCACTGATTTGTGTGATTAATCTGACCAAAGGCACATCGGAAACAGGAGGAAGGGATTTGCAAATGCATCAGACTGTTTGGAAACCTGGGATGACTCGGACAGCATAACGGCTGTAAATGCTCAGAAAAGATTTGAGACATTCACAAAATGGTGGCATAACCACTCAGAAGCACGATATCAAGGTTTCGAGATCAACAATTAACATACGGAAGTAGTAGAAACTGAACTCAAGCTTAAATCCAACAATCTTATAAGTCTTCGGATTAGTAACACGTGATCCTGATAGAAAGAAGAGAAAGCCTAGTTCTTAATCCCCGTAGAAGAGAAGATGATGACTCAGATCAGAAGGTCATGAGGTATAAGGAGTAAAAAGAGCCTTACGTTCCATCCCACAATCAATTCCCTTATATAACTAAAGAATTTCTAGACTCAACTTCGACCAGTTTGGCTTGGTAATCCTACAGGCAGTCAAGCTCTGATACCAACGCTGTCAGGACCCTGACTCGATGTCACATCGATCTAGCCGGTAACACCTCATATCACTTTGCGGCCTCATGCACGGTATCCCCACGGGTGTCGCCTTACCTTTGCCCGGGACCGTTTGCGCCTTTTGGCTCACGTATATGATAGTGTCGCTAGCATCCATATGATAAAGAGCCCGGGCTGACATGACTAGTCGTAAACCCAAAGTGGCACAGACTTACAGGGACAGGCATCCATGACCCAGCTTCGAACGTGTCGGTCATCAGCAAATGGGTCCGGGCTGTAGCACTGGGCTAGCAGGACTCCGGTAAACCGGGCTGTAGCGGGCTAACAGGACTCCGGTACTCAAAGCGTGACATTTCCCCGAAGGGACAGACACAGGAACGAAGAAGGACACATGCCGGCCAGCCTAAGTGTTCCAGAGCAGTAGCAAGCTACCATGGCTCAGCGGTAACACTAGGAGACATTTCCCGGTAAGAGAGGCTACTAAAGATAAACAACTAGATAGTCAGATCCCACACATACCAAGCATTTCAATAACATACACACAATATGCTCGATATGTGCAAACACAACATGGCATCACAACATGACTCTACGACTCAAGTAGTTTATTCAATAGGTTCCGAGGAGCGAGATATTACAAACATGGGTCTCATGACCCAACACTCAGAGCATACAAGTCAAAGCACAAGCGGAAGCTATCATGTCTGAGTACAGACAACTATAAATGAAAAAGGCTGAGAAGCCTGACTATCTATCAGCTCCTGCCGAGGGCACAAGATCGTAGCTGAGGTATCAAGCTAAACGTCGAAATCCACGTGAAACTACTAGCGAGACCGAAGTCTCTCTGCAAAAACATAAAATAGGCAAACGTGAGTACAAATGTACCCAGCAAGACTTACATCAGAACTAACTACATATGCATCATTATCAACAAAGGGGATGGTGGGGTTTAACTGCAGCAAGCCAGCTTTGACTCGGTGGCTATCCTGAACTACGACTGCAAGTAATTTTTTTGAGGTGGCGCACACGAGTCCACATATTCACCATATCAATACACCACTATGGATCCGCTCCCGTCTCCCTACGAGAACGCCATCCATAGCACTCACGCTTATCTTGCGTATTTTAGAGTATCCACTTTCACTTGTCTATGAACTGATATAAGCAACCCAGAAGTCCTTTTCCGTGGACACGGCTATTCGAATAGATGATGTTAACCCTGCAGGGGTGTACCTCTTCATACATGTTTCCACCACTTAGCGTCTGCACACGACATGTGCTCGGCAGACTTCAAGCGAAAGCCGACGTGGGTGTAGACCACGACCTACCTAAACACTCAAGTCTCTAGTCCAGGTTTATCGCCTATTCGGGTTCCATCCATGAGGAGATCCGGCCGGAGTTTCGCTCACAGCCCCAAACGATGTGAACAGGGTTCCCGAGATACCAAACGGGCATCCGGTACACCGTGCCACGTACCTACCGCATCACAGCCCACCCCTACGGTCAGCGCTGTCCACGGCCTCCAGTAAGCTACAAACACTAGAAACTACTTGCAACTCCTGGACAGAGGACTAGGGTGAATAAGAAGTCGAGCGGGGTCATATTTCAGGGCCCAATGTATGGTAGTAGCTAAATCATGGATCACAAACACAGAACTCAGTTCCTAAGGACGGCTGCAATGAGACAACCCACCATGTACTCCTACATGGCCTCTCACCGCTACTTTTACCAAAACGTGTTCACACACTTAGCTCACACACAGTAGGACATGTTCACACACCTCTGATTCATCCCCGATGAATCAGACCTGACTCAACTCTAAGCAGTAGCAGGCATGACAAACAAACATGAATGAGTAGGCACAACAGGGCTCAAACAACTCCTACTCATGCTAGTGGGTTTCATCTATTTACTGTGGCAATGACAGGTCATGCAAAGGTTAAAGGGGTTCAGCTACCGCAACAAGTAACAGAAAAATCGGTGTTGTCCTAATGCATTAAAAGAGAGCAGGAGCGAGAGAGTAGGATTGTATCGGAATGAACAAGGGGGTTTTGCTTGCCTGGCACTTCTGAAGATAACATTGAGTCTTCATCAGTGTCAACGATCACATCATCGGTATCACGTCTATCGAGAGGGGACAATTACCGGCAACACAGAAGGAAACACAATCAATGCAATGCACAATATGATGCATGCTATGACATGGAAATATGAATGTGTTTTGGGCTAATGCAACTAGCAACAGATTAAATGAAGTTGGTTTGAATATAAAATTCAAATTCAAACTCCATATGTGATTAATTAAATGCCATTTAAATGATTTGTGCTAAACAGCAGCTATAAGTTGTTCTGACATGCATGAAAATGGTACAGATGGATTCCTTGAATTTTTCTGATAATTTTTCATATATAATTTATTTAATTTGGAGTTACGGTTAATTTTCTATGAATTTTGGAAGTTTTAGGCATTTTCTGGAATTTCCTGGATATTAATAAATCCAGTAATTGAATTAATGCGCCATCCTGACGTCATCATGGCGTCAGCAGGTCAACTGGGCGCCTCCAGGTCAAACCTGACACTGGGACCCACATGTCAGTGTGATTAGCTTAACTAAAATTAATTAAAACTAATCCTAATAGTCAACAGGGCTGGGCCCCACCTGTCATTGACTCAGGAGAGTCAACCGGGGCCCACCCGTGGTCAAAGTCAAAGTCGGCTGCCGGCGTTTAGCCGCCGGCGAGCCCGACGCGGCGGCGAGAGTGGTTTTAGCCACTCCGGCGACCAAATGGGCCGCGGAGGGCATCTAGGAGGAGCTGGGGACGAGCTGTAACGCCCGGATAATCTTGCTACAGTAATCCCACGCTAATCATGGCACGTCATTCCGATTACTGTTGCTATCCTCGAAATAATTCGAAATCGTTCAAATTCAAAATTCAAATTGATGAAAACAATAAAAGTTTTCAAAATTTAAAATAAAATTGTTCGGTGGTTGACGAATATTACAAGGGTAATTATGATGCAACAAACAAATTTTTATTAAATGCCTAAGTGTTTATAGATAAATAAAAAAACATAAAAGAAAATAAATAAAAGGAAAACAGAAAAACAATACAAAAAAAAAGGAGAAAAGAAACCCCCTGGGCTTCGGCCCAGCTGACCACAGGCCAACTGGGCCACCACCAGGGCCCAGCCGGCCACTCCCCCCCCCCCACCTTATCCACTACACCACCCCCGCCCTGGATCGGGATCGAGGGAGGAGGCCCTCGCCACCGCCCTGGATCGCCGTCGCCTTCTCGCCCCCTGGCCTCGCGCCCCCCCCCCCCCCCGCCTGAGGACCCCGTCGCCCTCCGCCTCGCTTCCTCATCGACGCCGAACCGCCGTCGCCGCGCTCGCCTCGGACGCCGTCGTCTCCACCACCGCCGCCCTCTTCGTCACCGGACCCCACCTCGCCGGATCTGCGACGCCGGACGGCCGCCTCCCCGCCCTCCTCCTCATCGGTCTCCCCCGACCGTCTCCGAGCACGCCTCAGAGACCCCGCCCCCCCCCCCCCCGTGAGCTCTCCCCCCCCCCCCGTCGCTCCCCTCTCCCCCCTCCCGAACGACGCCGCGCCCGGAGCCCCGTCGCCGGCTCCGCCCCGGCTCCGGCCACCCGCGGCCATGCCGCCGTCCCACCCCCGGCCCCTCCCCGCTCCCCCGTGCGGCTCCCCTGCCGCGGCCGCCGCGCCCTTTCCCCCCTGGTCGCCTCGGCCACGTGCACGGGCACCACCGTACCACGCCGGCCGCCCCGAGCCTCGACGCCTCCGCCCAGCGCCCTGCGCCCATTCTTGGCCGGCGCCGTGTCCCTCGCCGTGGCCACCGGCCTCCCTCGCTCCTCCTCCTCCCCTGAACCCCCATCACCTCGCCCCGACCTCGCTTCGCCCGCCCCGACGCACCGCCCGGCCACCACCGCCTCCTTCCCGCGGCTCCTGGCCGCGCCCGCCAGGGCCGTCGCCGTCCGGGGCCTTCCCTGCTCCCCGCCCCCTGCCGCTGTCGGGCGAGGCCGCCGACGCAGCTGGGCCTCGCGCCCTCGCTGCGGTGCCCTCGGGCACGGGTGCCCAGTGCCCAGTCGGGCTCGCACCCGCACCCGCACCGCCCTGTGCCCGCTAAGGCCCCCGGGCCACTGACTAGGGGGCCCCACCCCCAGAACGCAAAAAAAAAAAATGAAAAAAAAAATAAATAAATAATAATAAAAATAAAAAAATAATAAATAAATAATGAATAATAAAATAATAAAAACAATAAATATAATTAATAAAATTAAAATGATTTAATAAAATTATTAATTAATTAATTAATTAATTAAGTTAATTAATCCGGTTTAATTAAATTAATTAACTAGTTAAGTTTAATTAAACTGTAATTAGATTAACCTAAACCCTAATTAATTTAAATAGAGAATGACAGGTGGGTCCCACTGGACCCACATGTCCGGGTTGACTCAGTCAACCCCTGTTGACTGCTGACGTCAGCATGACATCATGCTGACGTCATAAATACATTTTTTCGAATTAATTAAATAAATAATTAAATTCCAAAATTGTTAAAATCTTTTAAAAATCATATCTTTTAATCCGTAACTCGGATTAAAATATTTTCAACATGAAAGTTGCTCAGAACGACGAGACGATTCCGGATACGCAGTCCGTTTGTCCGCCACACACCCCTAACCTATCGAACCCGCAACTTTCCCCCTCCGGTTCATCTGTCCGAAAACGCGAAACACCGGGAATACTTTCCCGGATGTTTCCCCCCTTAACCGGTACCACCTCATACCACGTTAGGGCCACGCCTAGCATCGTTACTTGTCATGTCATGCATCGATATGCATTTGTTTGCATTGTATTCATTGTTTCTTCCCCCTCTTCTCTCCGGTAGACTACGAGACCGACGCTGCTGCTGCCCAGTTCGACTACGGAGTTGACGACCCCTCTCTCTTGCCAGAGCAACCAGGCAAGCCCCCCCCCTTGATCACCAGATATCGCCTATTCTTCTCTATACTGCTTGCATTAGAGTAGTGTAGCATGTTACTGCTTTCTGTTATACCTATTCTGATGCATAGCCTGACATTGTTGCTACACCTGTTGATACCTTACCTGCAATCCTAAATGCTTAGTATAGGATGCTAGTTTATCATCATTGGCCCTACATTCTTGTCAGTCTGCCTTGCTATACTATTGGGCCGTGATCACTCGGGAGGTGATCACGGGTATATACTATACATACATACATACTATACAGATGGTGACTAAAGTCGGGTCAGCTCGAAGAGTACCCGCGAGTGATTCACGGATTGGGGGCTGAAAGGACCTTTGTCCCGACGGCCCTCTGTGTGGATCTTTGTGGCGGAGCGACAGGGCAGGTTGAGACCACCTAGGAGACAGGTGGGCCTGGCCCTGTTCGGCGTTCGCGGACACTTAACACGCTTAACGAGATCTTGGTATTTGATCTGAGTCTGGCTACGAGCCTATACGCACTAACCATCTACGTGGGAGTAGTTATGGGTATCCCGACGTCGTGGTATCAGCCGAAGCACTTCAGACGTCAGCGACGGAGCGGCGCGCGCCGAATTGGACTGGAACGCCACTAGGCTAGGTCTGCTTTCGGCCGCCCTACGCAACGTGCAGGTGTGCTCAGGGCGATGGGCCCAGACCCCTGCGCGCTTAGGTTTAGACCGGCGTGCTGGCCTCTCTGTTTGCCTAGGTGGGGCTGCGACGTGTTGATCTTCCGAGGCCGGGCATGACCCAGGAAAGTGTGTCCGGCCAAATGGGATCGAGCGTGTTGGGCTATGTGGTGCACCCCTGCAGGGAAGTTTAATCTATTCGAATAGCCGTGATCTTCGGTAACAGGACGACTTGGAGTTGTACCTTGACCTTATGACAACTAGAACCGGATACTTAATAAAACACACCCTTCCAAGTGCCAGATACAACCGGTGGTCGCTCTACCTCAGGGATATGAGGAGGGGATCGCCGGGTAGGATTATGCTATGAGATGTTACTTGGAGATGCTACTTGGAGGACTTCAATCTACTCTCTTCTACATGCTGCAAGACGAAGGTGACCAGAAGCGTAGTCTTCGACAGGACTAGCTATCCCCCTCTTATTCTGGCATTCTGCAGTTCAGTCCACTGATATGGCCCTTTACACATATACCCATGCATATGTAGTGTAGTTCCTTGCTTGCGAGTACTTTGGATGAGTACTCACGGTTGCTTTCTCCCCCCTTTTTCCCCTTTTCCTTCTTTCTGGTTGTCGCAACCAGATGCTGGAGTCCAGGAGCCAGACGCCACCGTCGACGACGACCCCTACTACACCGGAGGTGCCTACTACTACGTGCTGCCCGCTGACGACGACCTGGAGTAGTTAGGAGGATCCCAGGCAGGAGGCCTGCGCCTCTTTCGATCTGTATCCCAGTTTGTGCTAGCCTTCTTAAGGCAAACTTGTTTAACTTATGTCTGTACTCAGATATTGTTGCTTCCGCTGACTCGTCTATGATCGAGCACTTGTATTCGAGCCCTCGAGGCCCCTGGCTTGTATTATGATGCTTGTATGACTTATTTTATTTGTAGAGTTGTGTTGTGATATCTTCCCGTGAGTCCCTGATCTTGATCGTACACATTTGCGTGCATGATTAGTGTACGATTGAATCGGGGGCGTCACAAGTTGGTATCAGAGCCGACTGCCTGTAGGAATCCCCCTTCCACACTCCTTGGCCGAAGTCGAGTCTAGACATTACAAAAACTTTTACTAACTTGGCTGTGTGCCTTACGGGCCCACGTCGCCATCGGGTGGTACTAGGATCTTTTACTCCTCGACCTTTGCTCTGGGACTCTGAACTCTTTTCTACTCGGGTTAAACGAATTTACTAACTCTAACATTAGGATCCCGTTACCACGTTCACCCCGAAGTTGGATAAGACATAGTTATTCTGTAGGATAGCATTTTGAATAGTGCCCGTGTTGTCATTTGACTCCATTGAAACATCTTTGTTTTCAGATGGAACCCACGAGGCAGGTCGTGCGCCACACTGCGGCCATTGGTGCCTCAGGATCACCTGCTGTGCTAGCTGATATGATGACCTATCTGGGTTATCGCTGGCACCCTGAGTACACCGTCTACGAGGAGTACCAGGACTTTAACCAGGAGCAGTACCGTGCCATCGTCCACCTCTACTCTCGGGAGTATGAGTCCACTACCGTGCTGCACACCGCTCATGGTGTTGGAGTGACCATCGAGATGGCAGTCCACGATGCGGCTCATGCTGCTCTGACACGTCTTCGTGGAGAGTATCAGGCATTGGACACTTCCCCTTTCAGGCACATTCCTATCGCATCTGACGTTGGTGCGGAGGGATACTACACTGCCGCCTACTCCACCGTCACCCGAGAGCCTTTCCACCATCAGCGCCTGGTTCTGCATGCTGATGGGCTGGACCGAGCTAACAGAGCTCTTCGCCACGAGTTGTACACCACTCGTCAGCACCTTTACAGGGCTCTGACGCGGTTGCACCCCTTTGTCCGGTCTGGACAGCTGCCGCGTTCTGCGATCTACCCAGCCAGGACCGTGATGCCCCACGGTGTCGGATGGCCAGAGGTGGGAGGCTACTCTCCCGCACTTGGTCCTCTTCTGCCACCTGAGCGTCGGGTTCTACACCAGAGTATCCGCGGCCCCCAGGCCACTGACGTGGAGGACTATCCGTTGCCTCACTACCAGCTGTCAGGTTACAGCTACCTTCACAGTACCTCCTGGGACTGATGTAGTCTTGTTCATTAGTCTTAGATGCACTCGCGAGCCTGCGTGCCGCCTATGATGACTTAATCTATGTACGGAACTCTGTGTACTGAACTCTATGTCCGACCCCTTTTGTAAGTTATGCCGACTATCTATGTGGTATCTGTCGTGCTCCTTTCATTATGCATGTTTCATCATGAATGACTCTTGTCTATGCAAATTCTCAATACTGAACTACCCCTGTTATATATTAGCAGGATGGTTAGACCAGCTGGTCGTGGTCGTGGTGGCAACTTCCCACCACCGCCTGAGTACATGGCTGGTATGATCCAACAGCTTGAGATGAATCGCCAGTTCATGGAAAACATGATGGCTCAGTTTCCTCGCCCCAATATGAACCAGCATCCAAACACAACAACTCTGCAGGATTTCATACGCCTCAACCCAAGTGTGTACCGCAGCTCAACCCAGCCGCTGGATGCTGATGACTGGCTCCGTGACATCACCTATGAGATGGAGTCTGCTGATGTAGCCCCTGCCAGCTATGTCACTTTTGCTTCCTTCTTCCTGAAGGGACCCGCAGCTCAATGGTGGGACAGCCATAGGCGTACTCTGCCAGTTGGGACAATCATCTCCTGGCCAGACTTTCAGGCTGCCTTCCGTGCCCGCTTCATTCCTCAGGGAATCATGGACAGGAAGAAGCGTGAGTTTCGCAACCTCACCCAAGGCAACAAGACTGTTGAAGCTTATCAGCGGGAGTTTCTGGACTTATCCCGCTATGCTGAAGAAGACATTGCAACTGATGCTCGCAGACAGGAGAAGTTCCGTGAAGGCCTTCAAGCTGACATCAAGCTCACACTTCTAGTGCATGACTTTGCCGATTTCGCCACCTTGGTGAACAAGGCCATCAATGTCGAGACTGGTCTGCAAGAACACCAGAGCTCTCAAAGGCGCAACCGTGACACGGGCTCATCTTCGGGCCCGCCCTCGCAGAAGCGTAAGATATGGATCCCGAACAGCATGTACCGTCCAACTGCACCTGCCCCAAGGCAGTCTTATGCTGCACCTCGTCTGCCGGCTGCTCCAACTAGGCAGCCGAGGCTTCCAGCTCCACCACCCCAAGCTCCTGTTCCTACCCCCGAGAATGGGTTGTGCTTCAGGTGCGGACAACCAGGGCACCGTGCTAGGGAATGCAACCAGAGACAGAATCAACTGGCCCTTCCAGCAACTGGCCGTGGGAACAACCAGGCCCGCAACAACAATGCCAAGTCTTATGGCCGTGTTCATGCCAACCACATTGACCTGAATGAAGCTCAAGACCAGCCTGCTACTGTGATGGGTACACTCCTCGTAAATTCAGTACCAGCATCCGTTTTATTTGATACAGGTGCATCGCATTCATTCATGTCAGAAGATTTTGCATACAAGCACGATGTTAAATTTGAGCAGATGAACACTTCGGTAGTGGTAAAAACCCCCGCGGGACAATGTCAGACCTCCATGGTTGGCATTGACGTCCCTGTGGAAATCAAAGGGTTGGAGTTTCGTGCCTCGCCCATTATACTGAAATCGTCTAACATCGACCTCATTCTGGGAATGGATTGGTTAAAGGCGCATACTGCTTCTATCGTTTGCGCCACTAAGACCGTCCATCTGCTACACCCTTCTGATGAAATAATTAGCTACGATGCTCATCTGGTTCGGAATGCCGAGGCCAGGCTTTATGCCTTAAACGCATTGAACGCTGCACCACTCGAGGGCATTGAAAACATTCCCGTCGTGCGTGAATTCCTAGACGTCTTTCCTGAAGAACTCCCAGGGATTCCCCCTGCTAGAGCTGTCGAATTCGTCATCGACTTGAAACCAGGCACCACTCCTATAGCCAAGAGACCCTACAAGATGCCGCCGCATGAACTCCTTGAGCTTAAGGAGGAAATCGATAAATCTCTTCAAAGTGGTTTCATTCGCCCAAGTTGCTCTCCTTGGGGAGCACCTTCTCTCTTTGTCAAGAAGAAAGATGGGACAAACCGATTGGTCCAAGACTACCGTCCTATAAATCAAGCTACCATTCAGAATAAGTATCCTCTTCCTCGGATCAATGATCTGTATGATCAATTGGCTGGATCATCAGTGTTCTCTAAACTCGACTTGAGGTTGGGTTACCACCAGATCCGTGTTCGTGAGGAAGATATCCCCAAGACCGCATTCGTGACTCGTTATGGTTCATACGAGTACACCGTCATGTCTTTCGGCTTAACCAATGCTCCAGCCACCTTCTCTCGCCTGATGAACTATATATTCATGGATTACCTCGACAAGTTCGTCGTGGTTTATCTGGATGATATTCTGGTATTTTCCAAGAACGAAGAGGAACATGCTGAACATCTTCGCCTCGTGCTGGAAAAGCTACGAGAGCATCAACTTTATGCCAAGTTCTCCAAATGTGAATTCTGGCTTCCCGAAGTAACCTATCTCGGGCATGTCATCTCTAAGGATGGTATTGCCGTCAACCCTGAACGAGTTCAGGCTATTCTCGATTGGACTCCTCCGAAGAACGTTAAGCAAGTCAGAAGTTTTCTCGGTCTCGCCAGCTACTGCCGTCGATTCGTCGAGAACTTCTCCAAGATTGCCAGGCCTCTGACTAACCTATTGCATAAGGGCGTCAAGTTCCAGTGGACAGACAAATGTCAGGAAAGCTTCCAGGCACTCAAAGACAAGTTGACTTCTGCCCCAGTACTAGCTCCACCTGATACTAAGAAGGACTTCGTCATTTACTGCGACGCTTCCCGTCAAGGATTAGGCTGTGTCCTAATGCAAGAGCGCAAAGTGGTTGCTTATGCCTCTCGTCAATTGCGCCCTCACGAAGAGAACTACCCAGTTCACGACCTCGAACTTGCTGCTGTCATTCATGCACTAAAACAGTGGCGACATTACCTACTCGGTAATCGTTGCGAGATCTTCACTGACCACCAAAGTCTGAAGTATCTATTTACTCAGCCAGACCTGAACCTCCGTCAGCAGAGATGGATGGAGACTGTTGCAGACTTTGATTTGGGTATTTCCTATACCCCAGGCAAGGCTAATGTAATGGCTGATGCCTTGAGCCGCAAGTCTTACTGCAACCACCTCCAGGTTCACAAAGTTCAGCCCTCACTTGTTGAAGAATTCAGAAAGCTAAACCTCCATATTGTTCCTCCGGGTGCACTCGCTCCCCCTCCTCCGGAGTTCCGCAAGATGAATCTCCGTGTTGTTTCCCAGGGTTCCCTCTATACCCTGGCTGTTGAACCCGATCTCGTGGGCACCATAAAGACAATGCAGGGATTTGACTCTGAAGTCTACAAGATTAAGCAAGACCTCAAAGAAGGAGTTCCTCATCCTTCACTATTGCTGATGATGGCGCCTTGTACTTCAAAGGCCGCCTAGTGGTGCCGTGTAAGAAGGAAAACCTGAATATGACCCAGGAGGTTATGAAAGAAGCTCATGATACGCCTCTTTGTATCCATCCTGGTAGTACGAAGATGTATCAAGACATCCGCCAGAGATTCTGGTGGTCTAACATGAAGCAAGACATTGCTCGTTATGTTGCTGAATGTGACGTTTGCCGTCGTATCAAAGCAGAACATCAAAGGCCTGCTGGAACTCTGCAACCTATATCTATTCCGGAATGGAAATGGGACCATGTCGAGATGGACTTCGTTACTGGATTCCCCAAATCGCAGAAAGGCAATGATGCTATTCTTGTCGTCATTGACCGACTTTCTAAAGTTGCACATTTTCTGGCTGTCAAGGAAACGATCACTGCTAGTCAGCTGGCAAACCTCTACATGACCAGAATTGTCTCGCTTCACGGTATTCCGCTGGTTATCAGTTCAGACCGTGGCAGTTTATTCACTTCAAGATTCTGGGCAAGTTTCCAAGAAGCTATGGGCACTCATCTGTCTTTCAGCACTGCTTTTCATCCTCAGTCACAAGGGCAAGTTGAACGTGTCAACCAAGTTCTCGAAGACATGCTTCGAGCTTGTGTTATTTCCTTCGGCAAGAAATGGGAGGAATCTCTTCCGTATGCTGAGTTCTCTTATAATAATAGCTATCAAGCTAGTCTGAAGATGGCCCCCTTCGAAGTGTTATATGGACGAAAGTGCCGAACCCCTCTGAACTGGTCAGAAACTGGGGAACGTCCACTCTTCGGTCCGGATATTATCCAACATGCCGAAGAACAAGTCCGCATTATTCGCGAGAATCTCAAGACTGCTCAGTCACGCCAAAAGAGTAATTATGACCGTCATCATAAAGACATGGTCTATCAACCTGGCGAAAAGGCCTATCTTCGCGTTACACCAATGAAGGGTGCTCACCGCTTCGGGATCAAAGGGCAAGCTAGCTCCTCGCTATATTGGCCCATTCACTATCCTCGAGAGGCGTGGAAAAGTGGCATATCAACTGGAGCTTCCGTCGAACCTTTCTCAGGTTCACGATGTGTTCCATGTGTCACAACTCCGCCGTTGCTTCAAGGACCCAATCCGAGCTGTGGATCATGAAGTGCTCGAATTGCAACAGGACCTCTCCTATAAAGAGCATCCGGTCCGCATTCTCGACCAAGCTGAACGCCGCACACGCCAGAAGGCGATCAAGTTCCTCAAGGTCCAGTGGTCGAATCACTCTGAAGACGAAGCCACCTGGGAACGCGAGGATCGCCTGCGTGATGAATACCCCGCACTGTTTCCTTCTACCTCCTAAAATCTCGGGACGAGATTTCTTGTAGTGGAGGAGATTTGTAACGCCCGGATAATCTTGCTACAGTAATCCCACGCTAATCATGGCACATCATCCCGATTACTGTTGCTATCCTCGAAATAATTCGAAACCGTTCAAATTCAAAATTCAAATTGATGAAAACAATAAAAGTTTTCAAAATTTAAAATAAAATTGTTCGGTGGTTGACGAATATTACAAGGGTAATTATGATGCAACAAACAAATTTTTATTAAATGCCTAAGTGTTTATAGATAAATAAAAAAACATAAAAGAAAATAAATAAAAGGAAAACAGAAAAACAATACAAAAAAAAGAGAAAAGAAACCCCCTGGGCTTCGGCCCAGCTGACCACAGGCCAACTGGGCCACCACCAGGGCCCAGCCGGCCACTCCCCCCCCCACCTTATCCACTACACCACCCCCGCCCACTCCACCAACACCCCCACAAACCCCCCCCCCCCAAAATATCTCCCCCTCTCCCCGACCTGGATCGGGATCGAGGGAGGAGGCCCTCGCCACCGCCCCGGATCGCCGTCGCCTTCTCGCCCCCCTGGCCTCGCCCCCCCCCCCCCCGCCTGAGGACCCCGTCGCCCTCCGCCTCGCTTCCTCATCGACGCCGAACCGCCGTCGCCGCGCTCGCCTCGGACGCCGTCGTCTCCACCACCGCCGCCCTCTTCGTCACCGGACCCCACCTCGCCGGATCTGCGACGCCGGACGGCCGCCTCCCCGCCCTCCTCCTCATCGGTCTCCCCCGACCGTCTCCGAGCACGCCTCAGAGACCCCGCGCCCCCCCCCATGAGCTCTCCCCCCCCCGTCGCTCCCCTCTCCCCCCTCCCGAACGACGCCGCGCCCGGAGCCCCGTCGCCGGCTCCGCCCCGGCTCCGGCCACCCGCGGCCACGCCGCCGTCCCACCCCCGGCCCCTCCCCGCTCCCCCGTGCGGCTCCCCTGCCGCGGCCGCCGCGCCCTTTCCCCCCTGGTCGCCTCGGCCACGTGCACGGGCACCACCGTACCACGCCGGCCGCCCCGAGCCTCGACGCCTCCGCCCAGCGCCCTGCGCCCATTCTTGGCCGGCGCCGTGTCCCTCGCCGTGGCCACCGGCCTCCCTCGCTCCTCCTCCTCCCCTGAACCCCCATCACCTCGCCCCGACCTCGCTTCGCCCGCCCCGACGCACCGCCCGGCCACCACCGCCTCCTTCCCGCGGCTCCTGGCCGCGCCCGCCAGGGCCGTCGCCGTCCGGGGCCTTCCCTGCTCCCCGCCCCCTGCCGCTGTCGGGCGAGGCCGCCGACGCAGCTGGGCCTCGCGCCCTCGCTGCGGTGCCCTCGGGCACGGGTGCCCAGTGCCCTAGTCGGGCTCGCACCCGCACCCGCACCGCCCTGTGCCCGCTAAGGCCCCCGGGCCACTGACTAGGGGGCCCCACCCCCAGAACGCAAAAAAATAATAAAAAATAAAAAAGAAAATAAATAAATAATAATAATAAAATAAAAAAATAATAAATAAATAATGAATAATAAAATAAATAAAAACAATAAATATAATTAATAAAATTAAAATGATTTAATAAAATTATTAATTAATTAATTAATTAATTAAGTTAATTAATCCGGTTTAATTAAATTAATTAACTAGTTAAGTTTAATTAAACTGTAATTAGATTAACCTAAACCCTAATTAATTTAAATAGAGAATGACAGGTGGGTCCCACTGGACCCACATGTCAGGGTTGACTCAGTCAACCCCTGTTGACTGCTGACGTCAGCATGACATCATGCTGACGTCATAAATACATTTTTTCGAATTAATTAAATAAATAATTAAATTCCAAAATTGTTAAAATCTTTTAAAAATCATATCTTTTAATCCGTAATTCGGATTAAAATATTTTCAACATGAAAGTTGCTCAGAACGACGAGACGAATCCGGATACGCAGTCCGTTCGTCCGCCACACACCCCTAACCTATCGAACCCGCAACTTTCCCCCTCCGGCTCCTCTGCCCGAAAACGCGAAACACCGGGAATACTTTCCCGGATGTTTCCCCCCTTCGTCGGTATCACCAACTACCGCGATTGGGCGCACCTAGCATCGTACTTGTCATGTCATGCATCGATATGCATTTGTTTGCATTGTATTCATTGTTTCTTCCCCCTCTTCTCTCCCGTAGACTACGAGACCGACGCTGCTGCTGCCCAGTTCGACTACGGAGTTGACGACCCCTCCTTCTTGCCAGAGCAATCAGGCAAGCCCCCCCCTTGATCACCAGATATCGCCTATTCTACTCTATACTGCTTGCATTAGAGTAGTGTAGCATGTTACTGCTTTCTGTTATACCTATTCTGATGCATAGCCTGACATTGATGCTACACCTGTTGATACCTTACCTGCAATCCTAAATGCTTAGTATAGGATGCTAGTTTATCATCATTGGCCCTACATTCTTGTCAGTCTGCCTTGCTATACTATCGGGCCGTGATCACCTGGGAGGTGATCACGGGTATATACTATACATACATACATACTATACAGATGGTGACTAAAGTCGGGTCAGCTCGAAGAGTACCCGCGAGTGATTCACGGATTGGGGGCTGAAAGGACCTTTGTCCCGACGGCCCTCTGTGTGGATCTTTGTGGCGGAGCGACAGGGCAGGTTGAGACCACCTAGGAGACAGGTGGGCCTGGCCCTGTTCGGCGTTCGCGGACACTTAACACGCTTAACGAGATCTTGGTATTTGATCTGAGTCTGGCTACGAGCCTATACGCACTAACCATCTACGTGGGAGTAGTTATGGGTATCCCGACGTCGTGGTATCAGCCGAAGCACTTCAGACGTCAGCGACGGAGCGGCGCGCGCCGAATTGGACTGGAACGCCACTAGGCTAGGTCTGCTTTCGGCCGCCTACGCAACGTGCAGGTGTGCTATGGGCGATGGGCCCAGACCCCTGTGCGCTTAGGTTTAGACCGGCGTGCTGGCCTCTCTGTTGAGCCTAGGTGGGGCTGCGACGTGTTGATCTTCCGAGGCCGGGCATGACCCAGGAAAGTGTGTCCGGCCAAATGGGATCGAGCGTGTTGGGCTATGTGGTGCACCCCTGCAGGGAAGTTTAATCTATTCGAATAGCCGTGATCTTCGGTAACAGGACGACTTGGAGTTGTACCTTGACCTTATGACAACTAGAACCGGATACTTAATAAAACACACCCTTCCAAGTGCCAGATACAACCGGTGGTCGCTCTACCTCAGGGATATGAGGAGGGGATCGCCGGGTAGGATTACGCTATGGATGCTATTGGAGATGTTACTTGGAGATGCTACTTGGAGGACTTCAATCTACTCTCTTCTACATGCTGCAAGACGGAGGCTGCCAGAAGCGTAGTCTTCGACAGGACTAGCTATCCCCCTCTTATTCTGGCATTCTGCAGTTCAGTCCACTGATATGGCCCTTTACACATAAACCCATGCATATGTAGTGTAGTTCCTTGCTTGCGAGTACTTTGGATGAGTACTCACGGTTGCTTCTCCCCCCTTTTTCCCCTTTTCCTTCCTTTCTGGTTGTCGCAACCAGATGCTGGAGTCCAGGAGCCAGACGCCACCGTCGACGACGACCCCTACTACACCGGAGGTGCCTACTACTACGTGCTGCCCGCTGACGACGACCTGGAGTAGTTAGGAGGATCCCAGGCAGGAGGCCTGCGCCTCTTTCGATCTGTATCCCAGTTTGTGCTAGCCTTCTTAAGGCAACTTGTTTAATTTATGTCTGTACTCAGATATTGTTGCTTCCGCTGACTCGTCTATGATCGAGCACTTGTATTCGAGCCCTCGAGGCCCCTGGCTTGTATTATGAAGCTTGTATGACTTATTTTATTTTTAGAGTAGTGTTGTGATATCTTCCCGTGAGTCCCTGATCTTGATCGTACACATTTGCGTGCATGATTAGTGTACGATTGAATCGGGGGCGTCACACGAGCCGAAGCTCCTGGTGGAGTCAGTTGCGCTCGGGGTGGCCGGAATCGGTGCCGACGGCGAGCGAGGCGGCGGCCGGAGCTCGGGTGTGCTCGGTTTCGGCGTTACACGGCTCGGCGGGCGCGGCCGATGGGCTCTACAGGATGCTGGGGTCACCAGGAATACCCGGAGGCAACGAGCGCAGGC
The DNA here is from genome assembly GCF_018294505.1 of Triticum aestivum. NCBI lineage: Eukaryota > Viridiplantae > Streptophyta > Magnoliopsida > Poales > Poaceae > Triticum > Triticum aestivum. The sequence goes on along the minus strand of NC_057813.1, from coordinate 574,154,301 downwards.
GGAGAAGCTCGGGAGCACGGAGCTCACCGGCCATGGCGGACGGCGGCTTCGGGTGCTCATGGGGCGGCGGCTACAGGGCGCAATCGAAGGGGAAAGAGGGAGGGGAGGCGTAGGAGCTCACAGCGGTGCCGTAGGGATGGTTGGCCGGCTCGGGGGCGCGCCGGAGTGGCCGAATCGACGGAGAAGCTCCTCGGCGGCCGGCGAGGGGAAAACGTCGGGGGTGGCGTTCTGGGGCTCTTCTGGTCGCGTGACACGACGAGGAGGTCGAGGGAGGACCGGCGGAGCTTCCTGGGGCGTCGGCGAGGCTAGGGGTGGCCGGTGGCCATGGGTACGGCGACGATGGCGGCGAGCTCCGCTCGGTGGTGTGCGCGAGAGGGAAACAGAGGAGGGAATGGGGTCCAGGGGGAGAGAGGGGAGGTGCAGGGGGCGAGGGCGTCTCCGTGGCGTCGCGAGGGGGTCGGGGAGGAAGCAGGAGGTGGCTGGGGGGGGGGAAGCAGGAGGTGGCCGAGGCAGCGTCGGCGAGCGCCACGCCTCGCCTCTGCTCGTCCTCCTGGCAGAGGAGGAAGAGGACAAAGGAGGAGGAGGTGGGCTGGGGCGGCTGGGGGGAACTGGGCCGGCTGGTGGGCTGCACGGGTGAGGCTAGGTATGTCCTTCTCCCTCTTATTTTTGTTCTGTTTTATTTTTTTCTATTTCTGCAATTTGTTTTTGATTTGTTTTAAATATCAAATCATTTTATAAAATCCTGGAAATAAATATGGGTGCTTTCTAATTATTCCAGTGACCCTTATCAATTTCCAACATTTATTTGAGCATTTAAAATATTTATAGTATTTAAATGCCCAAAGTCAAATACAATATGATTTAATTCAAAAATCCAAAAATGACCTAAGGATATATTCATCATTTTTGGCAGAGGTTTCCACCTTAACCAGAAATCATGAACTTTTCTTAGGGGCCTTTTGGGTTTATTGAAAAGATTTTAACTTACCCTAGTTGAGTTGATTTAATGCTAGGGTTTGAACATCCCCATTTCAATTTTAGGCAAAATTTAAACATGATGCAACACATGACTAGCTAGCTCAGAGCATTACCAGAAGCTAGGGATGTGACACCGGACATGGATGCGACGAAGTGGTGGAACACAGATAGATGGAGAAAAGATTCCGACGCACCCCTACCTGGCGCGCCAAATGTCAGATATCGGGTTCCGGCAAAACCATTAAGATTTGAACTCTGGGGTGCGCATGAAGATCTTCTCCCTACCGATCCACACCCATAACCTCGCCGTGATTCTAAGCTAACAAGATGAACAACACAAGGGACACGAGGTTTATACTGGTTCAGGCCACCATTGTGGTGTAATACCCTACTCCAGCGTGTGGTGTGTGGATTCCCTCTTGGGTTGATGATGAACAGTACAAGGGGATGAACAACCTCGCGAGGGGAGGTGTTCTTGTGCTGGTGTGGTGTGTATGAACTGAATCTCGATCATCCATCCCTTACGGTGGTGGCTAGTCCTATTTATAGAGGCCTTGGTCCTCTTCCAAAATATTGAGCGGGAAGAGATTCCACAACGGCGGGATTTGAAGGGGGACAGCCAGTACATGCTATCCTGACTAAAGGTGGTCTTCGACTGCCAAAGGAACTGGTGATGACACCGTCTTGGGCTCCACGGTGACCTCTGTCCTGCCATCCTGCTGGTCTTGGTCTTGTTGCAACGATATGGAAACCTTTGCTTGATGCCTCGGTACTCCGCGCCTACGCTTGCCCCCTTTGCACCAAAGAGGAATCAAGGACACTGTGCAAGCCGGCGCTCGCTTGGTCTTGATCGTCATGGCTTGCGTCATGTGCACCTCGCGAGGTACCTCTTCCCTTGATCTCCCCGCCCCCTCGTGAGCCTGCCTGGCGAGGCCGCCCCTGGGGAGGCCTTGCATCGTCCGCCCCGCGAGGCTTGGTCCCTCGCGAGGGTCTTGAACTTTGGTTGATGAAGATGGGCCGTACTGGGCCACTGATGAGCCACGCCACGGGCCGCAGGCAGGCAAGTCTAGATACCCCCATATCCAGAACACCGACACTCTCACTGAGCTTGGTCATCGGAATGACCATCCCCCGGAGGGCCTCAGCATACAATATATTCAATCCACTACCACCGTCCATCAAAACCTTGGTCAGTCGGGTGCCCCCAACGACTGGGTTGACCACCAACTCTTGCCACCCGGGGGTAGCAACGTGTGGCGGGTGGTCGGATTGGTCGAATGTAATAGGGCTTTTTGACTAGTTCAAATATCTTGGCGTTGCCGGAGCAACCATGTTCACCTCTCTATTAATAACTTTCAGTTGACTTTTGCTCCCCATGTGAGCAAAAATCACCAAGGTGGCATTAACATTGGGGTAACCACCATCTTTCTCTTTGTCTTCCTCCTTATCAGACTCTTTGTCCTTTTCACTGGGTTGGCTCTCTCGGAAGCTCTGAATCAGGAGTCGACACTGTCAAGTGGTATGCTTGGGGAGAATCAGATTTCCCTCTTCATCTTTTTTGGTGTGTATATGACATGGAAAATCAAGCACATCATTTCCCACTTGATCTTTCACTTTTTTAGGGGTCCAAGGCCCTTTTGGCTTCCCCTTGAACTTCCCTTGATTCAAAACTGCAGCCTCAGCTGGGCCTGCGGCCTCAGCTTTTCGTTTCTGCTTTCGATTGGAGTTCTCTCCTCTGGTGTCCTGGGCAACTGTTCTATTCTTACCACTCCGAAGTCGGTCCTCTTCTTCACCATTAGCATACCAAGTGGCAATCTCCATCATCTGAGTCAGAGTCATGTCTCCAGTCCGCCCGAACTTCAGATTGAGCTCTCTGTAGCGAACGCCTTCTTTAAAGGCACAAACTGCTTGGTGATCCCACACATTCTCCATTGTGTGTTGAAGGGTGGTCCATCTTTGGATATAATCTCTGAAGGTCTCATTTGTTTCTACATGCAATGCTACAATTCTGTCAAACCGGCAGGTCTCTTGCAGGTGACCTCAAATGTTTTGATAAACACTCGGGCCAACTCATCGCAATTGAAAATGCTTCCAGGGGCAAACTAATTCAGCCAAGCTCGGGGAGAACCTTCAAGCATCAAAGGGAGGTGCTTCATGGCCACCTCACCATTGCTGCCACCAATATGCACAGCCACTTGGTAGTCTTCCACCAAGTGTCCGGCTTCGACTCTCCTGTGAACTTACTGACGCATGTCGCCAATCTGAAGTTGTGAGGAATCTCAGCGGCTCTGATGGCTCTTTCGAAACACTCAGGGCTGGCACCATGGACCCTACTTCCACTGGGCCTGTCTCTATCCAACCCTTCTCTATATGCTCTGTTCCCGTCGACCAAACCTTGTACAAGGACTAACCTTGCGTAGAACCCAGGCTCTCTTGGGTCGACTGGAACTCTTCGGTCATTACCATACGGGCGCCTGTCATCATACCGCCGGGGCGCGTACGACCCGTCCCTCGGAAGGGGTGAAGGCACTCGACGTGGTTGTCACGGGCATACTCATGATCAAACTCTCCATGAGCTCTTCCCAGGTGTCGGTCCCAGCGGTGATGACGATCTTCATGCCGTAAAGGCGACCCAGGACTGTGTGCCGACTGAACTGTATCTGCCCTTACTGACCTGTTGTGGATCATGTTCCGCGACTGGGAAACGGCGGAGTTCACCTCTCCTGCTACTCGGAGCGGTGCTCAGATCTATTCCAAGCCTCTTCCAGCTTCTGAATGGGACGGCTGAATAGACTCTGCTATACGTGCAGCAGCCGTAAGATTGTAGATCAGAGTGAAGTATAGCTGAGGTTCAAGCGGAAAAAACTGTCGTTGACTGGATTCGGGGATCAGTCAACGGGCGTGTTCGTTGAGAGAATGTTGGTGATTCTCCAAACGTGTGCACTCAGCCAGCGTGGCCAGGCGCGCAACCTCCAAGGCCCGAGCCTCGGCGGTTTCCCCTATGATGGGGGTCTGGAGGGCCTCCACGTTGCGCTTGTGCAACTCTTCCCTCTACTGCGAATTGAGAGGTTGGGGCTCATACTCCTCGTGGCCGAATGATGGGCCATCGCCGTCACCGTTGCCGCCATTGCGTTGAAACCCAGGTGGGCTGCAACGGGAGTCGACCACAAGAACTTCTATCGTGGGGTCACACCTCCCGCTCTTGGAAAAAGGATCTACAGAACCAGTCGACAGGTTGACTGCGTCACAGTGAAATTCGTCGGGCTCGATCGCCGCAACTTGGGGGGTGGCCGTCTGGCGAGCCACTTCATGCTTCACCCACCGCTGGAGCCGTGACTATCAAATTTCGGGTTCCGGCAGACCCTCTAGATTCGAACACTGGGGTACGTGCGGAGATTTCGCCCACTACCTACCTGCACCTCACTGCCTCGCTATGATCTAAGCAATCAAAGGAACAGCACAAGAGACACAAAGTTTATACTGGTTCAGGCCACCATTGTGGTGTAATACCCTACTCCAGTGTGTGGTGTGGTGGATTGCATCTTGGTCTGATGATGAACAGTACAAGGAAGAACAGCCTCACGAGGGTCTATTCTTGACTGGTGCAATGAACTGCTAGGGGAGTTCAGTCGCTCCTTCTACTGGTTTCCTGGTGATGATCTGATGCCTCTACCTTGTGGTGGCTAGTCCTATTTATAGGCAAAGGCCCTGGGCCTCTTCCCAAATATTGAGCGGGAAGGGCGCCAACAATTGGCCATTTTGAAGGGGAACATCTAGTACACTTATCCTGACTAAAGTTGGTCCTTGCCTGTCAAAGGCTCTGGTGGTGACGCCGGCTTGGGCTCCACCATGACCTCCTTCCTGCCGTTGCGACGGTCTTGGTCTTGTTGCACCGAAATGGATGCCTTTCCTTGACGCTCTCGCCTGCGCTTGCTCCCTTTGCACCAAAGAGGAAAGGAGGACACTGCGCGGGCTGGCGCCCGCCTGGCGCCCTTGGTCGTCATGGCTTGCGTCATGGGCACCTCGTGAGGTACCCCGCCTTGATCTCTCCGCCTCCTCGCGAGCCAGCCTGACGAGGCCGTGCCTGAGGAGGCTTCTTGTTGTCAACCACGCGAGGCTTGGCCCCTCGTGAGGGTCTTAAGCTTGTGCTGATGAATATGGGTCGTGCTGGGCCGCCCCTTGAGCCACGCCGCAGGCCGCAGACAGGCAAGTCTGGGGACCCCCATTCCCAGAACGCCGACAGTAGCCCCCGGGCCCAAGGCGCGCCCATACTTGGCTGAGCAGAGAAGCGAAAGGGCAAGTGCGAATCCCCGCGGGCCCTAACAGCCTGCGGCCTTGGGCGCCGCGTGGCGGTTGATTGGATGTGGGTGCCTTAGCAACTGCGTGAATATTCAAAAGAGCGGCATCCGCCTAGGCTTTGCTTCCCTTGCTTCCTCTGGTCATTGCCCAGATCCCCTTTCTTGCGCCCTTCCTTTCTGCCTCCGAAATCCTCAGATCTACTTCGACCGCGCACCCTAGCAAGATATGGCGCCTCGCTAGACCCCGGCCGAAGCTTGGTACTTGGCCGCCTTGGACTCGCCGAACGTGTCGGAGGCGAGCCATGCCCGGGTGCACCGGATGGTGGCGGCGCAAGGCATCGACGAGGCGAAGGTGTTCAAGGCCGGCCCCGCCCTTCCTGAGGGCCAAGGGAGCACCTTCTATCCGCTCTTTGTAAGCGCCATTGCTGCCGGTCAGGTGCCTCCCTTTTCTGAGTTTTTCTTCTCTGTCCTCCCCCATTATGACCTGCAAGCTCTGCATCTCCACCCCAACTCTGTTCTTCTTCTAGCAATCTTCACCTACTATTGTGAGGCTCACATCGGAGTGCAGCCCTCTGTGGCCTTGCTGCGCCACTACTTCTCCCTCCGGCCCTCTCGTGGTGCCATCTCCGCGTGCGCGAGCTTTGTTGCGTATGGCAGCTCCAATGCCATCTCGAAGCCCGGGAAGAGGATTGAGGGCTTCAGGAGTAAGTGGGTCATGGTAGATGCTGGGCGCATCCACCCTCGGCTGATTCTGCCCATGGAGCAGCCCACGAGCTCCGAGGACTGGTCTCGCGCGGAGCTCGTGGACCCCTGCATGAAGCTGGTGTTGGAGAAGATGGACGCGGATCTGAGGCCAGGCAACATGGCGGCGACGAAGCTGACTGGTGCGTCGCTTCTGAGGGAGTTCCTGGAGCACCAGGTGGCCCCGCTTCGTAAGTACTCGCTTCCGCTGTGGAGGCCCCGCCCGAGCCCCGCAGTCTTGGCCGACGAAGATCTGGCCGCGGTCCTCCAATCTTTGGTCGGAGGAGACGTGGTGAGGCTGGAGGGCGCCCCTGTACCCTTGTTCCTTCGAGATGATTGGGAGAAGGTGGTGGACTCCATGCCCGTCTTCAATGGGGACGGGCCCGTGCCCATGGAGGTTCCCGAGTACCCGGCGGCCCTGGCGACGGTGAACGTGTCCTCCGGCGACTCCAGCGAAGAAGAGGAAGAAGAGGAGCGGAAAGGAGGCCTTGACTCCGAGGCTACCAACGGGGAGTCGAAAGCGCCGCTCCCCGGCGCAGGTCTCGTGCTCTCCGCCTCTGGCCGAGCGACGAAGAGCGGGGTGGCGAGAGCTTACCCCTGATCTCGAAGAAGGCCCGGACTGGGCTGGTTCCCCCACGGGTCTGCCCCGGCTCCGAGGCAATCCGTTGACACGCCTCCTGCTCCCGAGCCTCTCGAGGCTAATCCCTGCAGCCGGCTCTCAGGCTTCAAGTATGGCCGGAGGTTGCTCGAGCCCGCGAGCGATGACCAGTAAATGCTTGATTCTTGTCTTCTTCCTTGCTTTGTCGCTGAGGCTTGATGTCTGTATCTCTTGGCTAGGCTGGCGCCTGCGGCGAAGAAGCCGAAGGGGGCTCCTGAGGTTCCACTTGGGGCAGCGCCTCTCCCCACGAAAGGAGGTGATTGCAAGGCACGGGCCTCTCCTGCCCGGTCATCCTCGCGAGGCCTGGTGGAGCTGGCTGGGGCGAGCTCAACCCCCATGGCCCAAGCGACTCCTGAGGTATCCTTGCGTGACGCCACCGCCATCGTTGTTGGGGTGCAGCAGGTCCTGCCTCAGGATACTATGGTTACACTGCCGTCCTCCCCTCCTACTCCACCAACTGTTGTCTCTCCGACTCCTTGCACTGTCCTGGATCGTGCTGCTGCTGAACTGTACCGGCTGCGGCAAGATCTTCTGGGCGCCGACCCTCGCTTGGTGGCTGGGCGCTTGGAGCTGGCTTCTGGCTGGATTTGCTCTGATGCTTCGATTCGAGCGGCGCTGGTTCAGGCCTCGACGGCCTGCGACGAGGAGAAGCAGGCCGTCCTTGGGGCGAAGGCCGCTCGCGACGCCGCCTTTGGGGAGGTGGCTGATGCCCGAGGTCGCTGTAAGGCGCTGGAGAGCGAACTGCAGGGCCTGCGGGACCAGCTTGCCGGGGACGTCCGCATCCGCCAAGAGAAGGAAGAAGACATGAAGGCTCGCGAGGCGGCCATCAAGGACCGAGACGCCAAGCTTAACAAGCGCCGTGACCGCCTGGGCGCACTGGAGTAGGAGTTGGAGGCGTGGAAGGTTGAGCTGGACGGCAAGGCGCGGGTCCTTGCCTAGGACCGCAAGGCCTTCACGGAGATGGAGGTGAAGGCTCGCACCTTGCTAAGGTTGCTTTACGACAGCGGCCAGGAAAGCCCGCTGGCCGTCGTCGAGGACGGCCCCGCCAAGCTGCTCCCCTTCCTGGTCCGTGCTCTTGAAGATGTCACCCTTGGCCTTGGCCCTACGGCTGAGGCCGAGGCGCGTGTCCTGACTTCTGCAGCGCTAACGCGGGTCCTTACCCACGTCTACCTTCGCGATCCCAATGTCGACCTCGCTAGCCTGCTGTAGCCAGCGACCGGCGAGCTTGCCGCTGCTGCTGCTGAGGCTGTGAAGGGTCATGCGGAGGCTCTGCTGTCGAAGTTCCGGGCCTTCAGCACCAAGCCGAGGCGAGGCGCTGCCGGTCCTGCGGCTACACGAGGCGAACCCGCTCCGCGCAGCTCCGCCGCCAACAAATGACTCCGTCGTGGCTCCTGTCCTGCTTTCAGCTCCTGCAACATGCATCATGCCTCGGGGAGGCCTTTAAACTTGCGTTTGGTGTCGTGATAACAGTTATGGACTATAATATTTGCTTTTGAATTCCTTGAGATTTGCGCTCTTCCTACTTGCTTATGTTCTACGTCGGCAGAGCCCGGCCCCGCGCATACCTCAGCCGCCGTTAGCCCCGACCGGAAACCAGGACGGGACCAAGGAGTGAGGGGCTACATGACAAGTTAGGCTCCTGAGTCGCGATGCTCAGGAGTCCCCCTTGGCGCATGAACAGTAAGTAGGAAGGTGAGATGTGGGGGTGAATCTACCGTTCTACGTCTGCAGAGCCCAGCCCCGCGCATACCTCAACCGCCATTAGCCTTTCAGAACTAAGGAGTGAGGGGCTACGTGACCAGTTAGGCCCCTGAGTCGCGATGCTTAGGAGTCCCCCTTGACGCTCGAACGGCCTTCGTACCTTGGCACCGCTCGGGTAGAGATGCGCGATGAACCAGGCCCGAGGGGCCTGGCTGGGTGGCGTACGTCTGGGCGTGACCCAGGCACAGCCCCCGTGCCCAGCCCCCTCGCGCGGCACTCCCGAGGGGAGGCGTTGCGATGAGGCCATACACTGAGCTCTGGGCTCCCTAAGGTTGATGCGGCCGGGGGCCACCCTCAGTTGTTTATCACCAGCGTGGAGCATAGTGCTTCCGTATGTGTATGAGCATAGCCGCTCCTCGGCAGTGTCGTCAGCCAGCATGGAGCATGGTGCTTCCACTGGTGCGTGGGAGGGGGCTCCCCCTTGGGAGGAGCCCCCGAGGCGTGTACAGCCCCGCCCTGACACGTGGTCGGCACGGTAGGGCATGAGGAGGTGTATCTGGGCACCCGTGAGCCAGCGCGGGACTCATGGGGCTCTACCGCAAGGCGGGTTGCGCCTGGCACTGGGCCTTAACTTGTGATGTGTTCCTGCATACTTGGCTAGATTCCAATGCTCTACGTCCTCGGGTCCCGGCCCTCGAGCGGGTCTTAGCCGTTGCTGGTTTGCCAGGTCGCGATGCCATGGACAAAGCCAGAGGGTGAGGGCTGGAGAGCCAGTAGGAGCCCTGAGTCGCGATGCTCAGGTACCCCCCCTTTAACGTGCAAGCTTGGTTAGATGTCGACGCTCTACGTCCTCAGGTCCCGGCCCTCGAGCGGGTCTCAGCCGTCGCTGGTTTGCCAGGTCGCGATGCCGTGGACAAAGCCAGAGGGTGAGGGCTGGAGAGCCAGTAGGAGCCATGAGTCGCGATGCTCAGGTACCCCCCCTTTAACGTGCAAGCGGCGGACATGAAGGAAGAAGAGGTGTCGCAGACAGGCATCAAATAACAAGCATGATGGGTCGAATGCATGGCCCGAAAACAAACGCAAGAGGGGTACATGTCGCTGGGTCTGACCCGAGCGACTTGGGGACGATGCAGCCCGTGGGGCGCCCCCAACAAAGTAAGCTAGGAACATAAAGTAAAAAGGGGATACATGCCGCAGGGACGGACCCACGCAGCCTGGGAATAATGCAGCCCTGGGGGCGCTCCCAGTTGGAAACGAAACTTGAAATATGTCACCTGATAGTGTTGACGATGAAGGGGTGTTGAAGTAGCGGACGTCGTGGGCTGCGGAAACTGGTCTTCACGAGCCCCCAAGCCCAGGAGCCTCGGGAGGTCCCGGAGGCGCTGGTGGCTCCTCGCGAACCGTCTCCATCTCTGCCAGGACTGCGGAACACCTGGCCTCCTGAGCCTCCAGGATGCTTCCCATGAGGCGCTGGCGCGCAGCAGCCGCATTCGGCAAGCCGTAGGGCATGCGAACGTAGCTGTGGGGTGGGCCTTCGCAGTGCCCCACGCGTGAGGGCCAGAAGCGCTCCTGAGAAGCGGCTCGGTTGAGCCCTGGGATGTCGATGCAGACGCGCAGCCCACCATCCTTGCCTGGATGGGGAGTTGCGGCGGGTAAGCGGCGGCTGCCACTCATGACTCTTGACTCCTGCACCTCCTGACTGATGAACTCCTGAGGGTTTGGCCCTCCTTGCCTTGCTCCTTCCTGAGGGAAACGTGTTTTGAAACACGCCTCCAAGTGGTGCCCAAGCGCCTCCCTCGTGACCTTAGCAAGGTCGGTGGCCCACCAGGAGGGAGCCCCCGAGCCCTGCTTGAGGAGGGCGCCGGGCGCACCTTCCTACGCGACAGATGGAGGTGCCCCTTGAGCAGGCGCAGACCCTGAAGGGCCTACCTCCTGAGGGGTCGGGCCTGGCGATGTCTTCTTCTTCTTGGGAGCAGTCTCGGGGAGCCTCCCGCTCCCGCGATCTGGGTCTTCAAGTGATGCGGCCTGAAAAGCTCGTTCCAGGGAGCACATTGCGTCTCTTTCTTCACAAGGCACCGTGATGACTCCACCGCTTCCTGGCATCTTGAGGACGTTGTAGCCATGATGAGTCACGGCCATGAACTTGGCGAGAGCTGGGTAGCCGAGGATGGCATTGTACGGCAGGCGAATGTGGGCGACGTCGAAGTCGATGAGCTCGCTGCGGTAGTTGTTGCGCGCCCCGAAGGTGACAGGGAGGCGGGGCTGCCCAATCGGAACTGTGGAGCCATCAGTGACTCCGGAAAAAGGCTTGGTTGGCTGAAGCTGATCGTAAGGCACTTGGAGGTTGTTGAATGCCTCTACGGACAGGATGTTGAGACCTACCCCGCCGTCTATGAGGGTCCTGGTGACTGGCGCGTTGCTGATGACTGGGGAGCAAAGCATCGGGAGGACTCTGGCTGTGGCCGCGCACTTGAGCTGATCCGCTGAGTTGAACGTGATGGCGCACGCCGACCACCTGAGGGGGCGCGTGGCTTCAAGCTTGGGGAGGACTGCATTCACTTCGCGGGGGAACTGCTTGAAGATGCGTTGAGAGGCTGGGGCTTGAGCTCCACCCAAGATGCAGGCGATCGCGCGCGGCTCCTGGAAGCCCCCAGCCCCCTCGTCCTGATGATGGTCCTCGTTTCTCCTTGGTTGCGGCGGCAGTGGAGGGAGGCCTGTGTTTCCTTGCGGACGATCCTCGCGAGGCTGATCCCTCCAGTCTCCCTCGCGAGGTTGATCCTGCCAGCGATCCTCGCAAGGTCGGTCGCGCCACCCTTGGCGAGGGCCGCGGTCTTCCCAGCGTCCTGTGTTCCTTCCTCCTCCTCGTCCATAGACTCGATCGTTGCGGTCGGGGCATCGGCCGATCCTTCCTTCTCACACGGCTCGGAGATCTTGGCATTCGTTGGTGTTGTGGGTGTGGAGGTCGTGGTACACACAGTACCGACTGCCCTTGAAAGACTCGGGCTGATCTCTGCACCGCTTGGTGTCTGGTTTTGCAGCGAGCACGGCAGCCCCCTTGCGCTTCACGTCCTTGGACTTGGATTTCTTCTCTTCTAGGTATGCGGCTGGCAGCTCGAGGAGGGAAAGGCGCCCTTCTTCAGCCCTGGCGCACTTGGTCGCCAAGTTGAACAGCTCCAAGGAAGTGCATAGATCTTCATGCATCGCCAGCTCCTCCTTCATCTTGATGTCATGCACACCGTCGGAGAAGGCTGAGAGGATGGCCTCCTCGGTCACCTTGGGAATCTTGAGGCGTGCGTTGTTGAAGCGCTGGATGTACTTTTGCAGGGTCTCCTCTGGTTGCTACTTGATGCGGCGCATGTCGCTCACGGCAGGTGGCCGGTCGCGAGTACCTTGGAAGTTGGCGATGAAACTGGTGTGCATCTCGTCCCAGGAGGAGATCGTGCCTGGAGCCAGGTTCAGGAACCAGGTGCGGGCCCCGTCCTTGAGCTCCATGGGAAACCAGTTCGCCATGACCTTCTCGTCCCCGTTGGCGGCTTCGATGCCCAGCTCGTAGAGCTGGAGGAACTCCGCAGGTTCGGCCGTGTCGTCGTAGCGAGGAGGCAGGTCTGGCTTGAACTTGCAGGGCCACGCGACGCTGCGCAGCTCGGTGGTGAAGGCGCGGCAGCCTGCTGTGGCCACGGAAGGCCTCTAGTGACGAGGAGCTTGGTCTTGCGGGCCCCCATGCGTTGCAGCTGGGAGCAGCGCGGGGTCTTGGCATGCTGGAATAGGAGCGTGGTCGTGACGGGCCGGAGCGGGGAGCACTCGGGCAGCTTCTTGGGGACGAGGGACCTCTTGGCAGCTTCGCTCTTGCTGTGCTGGCGCCGGACGGAGTGGGTTCCGTCTAGGGGCCAAGGTGCCTTCTTGAGGGGGAGGCGGCTGAGGCGCCCCAGGAGCTTCATTGCCCGCGCAGGGCGGGTCGCGGTGCAGCGAGAAGGACGGCGCAGGGGAGCCTCCTGCGGCACAGACGAGCTCGGCGATGCGGTCGAGCCACTCTTCGTAGACGTCGTTGACTGGGTAGTAGCGCAGGAGCTCGTTTGCCGCGATGAGCGCAGCTCGAGCCTCCATGGCCGCGCGGGGTGCGCGGGACGAAGAACCAGCTCGCGCGAGTGAGGGTGTAGCAGTGCGACCGTCTTGCCTCATGGACGGATGCTGGGACGATGCTTGCTGCTCGTTCCCCACCGGGCCGGTGGCGGCGTTGACGGCAGGCGACGGGGAACGGCGGGGGTGGCCGCCGATGGGGGCCGTCTGGGCGACGCGGGAAGCGAGAGAGGCACGGTGCTCGGCGCGGGCCCGACGGGCGTCTGACATGGATGCGATGGTCGGTGAAGAACAGGGCGGCGGAAGACGAATTCCCGCACACCCCTACCTGGCGTGCAAAATGTCGGATTTCGGGTTCCGGCAGACCCTCTAGATTCGAACACTGGGGTGCGCACGGAGATTTCGCCCACTACCTACCTGCACCTCACCGCCTTGCTATGATCTAAGCAATCAAAGGAACAGAACAAGAGACACAGAGTTTATACTAGTTCAGGCCACCATTGTGGTGTAATACCCTACTCCAGTGTGTGGTGTGGTGGATTGCCTCTTGGGCTGATGATGAACAGTACAAGGAAGAACAGCCTCGTGAGGGTCTGTTCTTGACTGGTGTGATGAACTGCTAGGGGGAGTTCAGTCGCTCCTTCTACTGGTTTCCTGGTGATGATCCGATGCCTCTACCTTGTGGTGGCTAGTCCTATTTATAGGCAAAGGCCCTGGGCCTCTTCCCAAATATTGAGCGGGAAGGGCGCCAACAATTGGCCATTTTGAAGGGGAACATCTAGTACACTTATCCTGACTAAAGTGGGTCCTTGTCTGTCAAAGGCTTTGGTGGTGACGCCGGCTTGGGCTCCACCATGACCTCCTTCCTGCCGTTGCGACGGTCTTGGTCTTGTTGCACCGAAATGGATGCCTTTGCTTGATGCTCTCGCCTGTGCTTGCTCCCTTTGCACCAAAGAGGAAAGCAGAACACTGCACGGGCTGGCGCCCGCCTGGCGCCCTTGGTCGTCATGGCTTTCGTCATGGGCACCTCGTGAGGTACCCCGCCTTGATCTCTCCGCCTCCTCGCGAGCCAGCCTGACGAGGCCGTGCCAGAGGAGGCTCCTTGTCGTCCACCCCGCGAGGCTTGGCCCCTCGCGAGGGTCTTGAGCTTGTGCTGATGAATATGGGCCCTGTTGGGCCGCCCCTTGAGCCATGCTGCAGGCCGCAGGCAGGCAAGTCTGGGGACCCCCGTTCCTAGAACGCCGACAGCGATCGACCAGATCGCTTTCGGCGGCGCCCAGTGGAGTGAGTAGGCGACACGAAGACCGACCGATACAGAGTTAACAGCTGACGTAGGAGGACGCCGCAAGCACTCGCGCGGAAGTGTGACACCCCGCGGATCAGAAGAGCCTCGACATCGAGGGGTGCTTCTTGGATCCAGGCGGAGTCATCGGCGATGAAAGTGAGCGCACCGAGTCGGAACTCGCAGCCCACGACCAAACCGCCACCGGAAACCATGTTGATGAAGATCAGAGAAAATGCAACCTCGCCGGAAGTTGCTAAGACGCTTTGCCCCATGGTGGGCGCCAACTGTCGTGGTTCTAAGTCTGACAGTAAGAGTAGGGCATACGTATGAGGAGCAAGGCCCTAGCTACGGGGAGGTTGTACACACAGGTTTACAAGTTCAGACCCCTCTCGAAGGAGGTAAAAGCCCTACGTCTCGGTGCCCTGAGGCGGTCGACTGGAATATAGGTGTGTGTTACAAGGGGTGCGAACCCTTGTCCCAGAGGAGGGGGTGGCTTATATAGAGTGCGCCAGGACCCCAGCCGTCCTCCGTTACAAGGGTTCAATGTACATTAAGACAGGGCGTTACAGGTAACACCAGCTATAAACTGGTATTAATGATCTTCAAGACTACAGAGTGAACTCCTGACCGTTGCCATCCTGAGTGACTCTAGGTCTTCTATACTCCGAGTGGTTTCCTGTATGGTCGAATGACTCCATCCAGGTCGAGTGAAATTGGGGTATCCGGGTGAGGTGACTGGTCGAGTGGATTGCACACGACGGCTTCAGTGAGTACTTCTTGCTATACTTTGAACGTCCTTGACTCTAGGGTAGTGACCTTGGGTAGGGTGTATAGGTCATACCTATAACCCTACCCTAGGTTCATGGCATCCTTAGTAGCTCCCCTATTTTTTTGATACGTTCCTAGAGAAAACTAAATTGAAAGATGATGGTAGCAATAATGCGGACTGGGTCAATGATCTGAGGATTATCCTCATTGCTACACAGAAGAATTATGTCCTTGATGCACTGCTAGGTGACAGACCTGCTGCAGGAGCTGATGCAGATGTTATGAACGTTCGGCAAGCTTGATCTAATGACTACTTGATAGTTCAGTGCGCCATGCTTTACGGCTTAGAATCGGGGCTCCAAAGACGTTTTGAACCCCATGGAACATATGAGATGTTCCAAGAGCTGAAATTGGTATTTCAGGCTCATGCCCATGTTGAGATGTATGAGACCTCATACAAGTACTTTGCCTACAAGATGGAGGAGAATAGCTCAGCCAGTGAGCATGTGCTCAAAATGTCTGGGTACTACAATCACTTGAATCAAGTGGGAGTTAATCTTCCAAATAAGATAGTCATTGACAGAGTTCTCCTATCACTATCAACAAGCTACTAGAGCTTCCTGATGAACTATAATATGCAAGGGATGACGAAAACGATTCGCAAGCTCTTTGTAATGCTAAAATCAGCGGATGTAGAAATCAAGAAAGAGCATCAAGTGCTGATGGTTAACAAGACCACCAGTTTTAAGAAAGGGCAAGGAAAATAAAGCGAACTTCAAAAAGGACAGCAAGGAAGTTGCCGCTCCTGCGAAGAAGCCCAAAGCTGGACCCAAGCCTGAGACTAAGGGGCTGTTTGGTTTGAGACTAAGTTTGCCTAAGGTTGCCACACCTAAGGTTAGGCAAGTTTGACCAACTTAGGTGGGTGTTTGGTTCAAGCCACACCTTAGGCAAGTCACACTAGGGTCCCACATCTCATACACTCAAAAAGTGTGGCAAGATTCCCTTAAGCTTGCCAACTTGTGGCTCTCATTTTGAAGAACTAACCTTAGGCAAGTGTGGAAAAATTGTATGGCAAAGTGTGGCATGGTTAGGTCTAGAACCAAACAGCCCCTAAGTGCTTCTACTGCAAGGAAAATGGTCACTGGAAGAGGAACTGCCCAAATATTTGGCGGATAAGAATGATGGCAAAGTGAACAAAGGTATATTTGATATACATGTTATTTGTGTGTTCCTTACTAGTGCTCGTAGTAGCGCCTGGGTATTTGATACTGGTTTAGTTGCTCATATTTGTAACATGAAATAGGAGTTGCAGAATAAACCGGGACTAGTTAAGGGCGAGGTGACAATGTGTGTTGGAAGTGTTTCCAAGATTGATATGATCACCATCGCACACTCCCTCTACCTTCGGAATTAGTGTTGAGCCTAAATAAATGTTATTCCATGTTTGCGTTGAGCATGAACATGAGTAGATCATGTTTATTGCATTATGGTTATTCATTTAAGTCAGAGAATAATTGTTGTTCTGTTTCCATGAATAAAACCTTCTATGGTAATACATCCAATGTAAATGGTGTTGCGAAACATTGCATGGAAAACAAAAAAAATTCTACGCACATGCAAGATCTATCCATGGGGATGCATAGCAACAAGAGGGGAGAGTATGTCTACGTACCCTCGCAGACCGTAAGCGGAAGCGTTTGACAACGCGGTTGATGTAGTCGAACTTTCTTCACAATCCAACCGATCGAGTATCGAATGTATGGAACCTCCACATTCAGCACACGTTCAGCTTGGTGACATCTGCGCCTTCTTGATCTAGCAAGACGGTGAAGTAGTGGATGAGTTCCGGCAGCATGACGGCGTGGTGATAGTGATGGTGTAGTTATCTCCGCAGGGCTTCGCCTAAACTCTACGAACATATGACCGGGGGTGTAAATTGTGGAGGGGGCGCCGCACACAGCTAAGATAATGTTCTGGTGTGCTAGGCGCCCCCTCCCACATATATATAGGTGGGGGAGGAGGGAGCAGCCAGGAGGGCGCCCCAACTAGGCCGAATCCTACTTGGGGTCTCCTCCCAAGTGGCGCCCCCTACCATGTATAGGTGTGGGGGAAAGGCAGGGGAGGGAGGCGCCCCCCTTTCCTTTCTCCCATGAGAAGGGGAAGGCAGGAGGGGCTAGCCCTGCCCCGTTTCCTTTCCTAGGACCGGCCAGCCCGGGAGAGGGGTGCACCAGCCCCCTGTGGGCTGGTTTGTCCCTCCCTTAGCCCATTAAGCCCATATACCTATAGGGGGGCGTCCAGAATCCCTTTCGGTGACCCGATGGCTACCCGGTTGATGACCCACAAGTATAGGGTATCAATCATAGTCCTTTCGACAAGTAAGAGTGTCGAACCCAATGAGGATCAGAAGGAAATGACAAGCGGTTTACAACAAGGTAACGTCTGCAAGCACTGAAATTATAAGTAATGAGTAGTTTGATAGCTAGCTAATTTGTAACGAGCAAGTAACAGTAATGGTAACAAAAGTCCAGCAAGGTATCCCAATCCTTTTGAGGCAAAGGACAGACAAAACGGTCTCTTATGATAATCAAAACGTTCTTGAGGGTACACGGGAATTTCATCTAGTCACTTTCATCATGTTGGTTTGATTTGTGTTTGCTACTTTTCTAACTTGATATGTGGGTGGACCGGTGCTTCGGTGATGCTCTTACTTGAACAAACTTCCTACTTATGATTAACCCCCTCGCAAGCATCCACAACTATGAGAAAAGTATTAAGAATAAATCTAACCATAACATTAAACTTTTGGATCCAAATCAGCCCCTTATAGAAAACGAATAAACTAGGGTTTAAGCTTCTGTCACTTTGCAACCCATCATCTAATAACTACTCCACAATGCATTCCCTTAGACCCAAATATGGTGAAGTGTCATGTAGTCAATGTTCACATGACAACACTAAGGGAATGACAACATACATACTATCAAAATATCAAACACATATCAAGTTCACATGATTACTTGCAACAAGATTTCTCCCGTGACCTCAAGAACAAAAGTAACTACTCACAAATGATAATCATGCTCAAGATCAGAGGGGTATTAAATAGCATAATGGATCTGAACATATAATCATCCACCAAATAAACCATATAGTAATCAACTATAAGATGTGATCAACACTACTAGTCACCCGCAAGTACCAATCTATAGTCCCGGTACAAAGATTGAACACAAGAGATGAACTAGGGTTTGAGAGGATATGGTGTTGTTGAAGATGTTGATGGAGATTGCCCTCCCCAAGATGGGAGAGTTGTTGGTGATGATGATGACGATGATTTCCCCCTCCGGGAGGGAAGTTCCCTCGGTGGAATCGCTCCACGGGAGGGAAAAAGTGCTCCTGCCCAAGTTCCGCCTCGAGACAGCGGCGCTTCATCCCGAAAGTTCTCTCCAGATTTTTTCTAGTATCAAATGACTTATATACCAGAAGATGGGCACCGGAGGTGGGCCGAGGAGGGCACAACCCACCAGGGCGCGCCTGGGCTCCCTGTCGCGCCCAGGTGGGTTGTGCCCACCTGGTGGGGCCCCTATGGTACTTATTTGCTTCAATAATTCTCATTTATTCCATAAAAATTCCTCGTGAAGTTTCAGCTCATTTGGAGTTGTGCAGAATAGGTAGCTTGACATAGCTTTTTCAGGTCCAGATTTCCAGCTGCCGGAATTCTCCCTCTTTGTGTGAACCTAGCATGTTATGAGATAAAAGGCATTAGAATTACTCCAAAAAGCATTATTATGCATAAAAACATTATAAATAACAGTAGGAAAACATGATGCAAAATGCACGTATCAACTCCCCCAAACTTAGACCTCGCTTGTCCTCAAGCAAAAACCAAAATCTAAAAACATGTCCACATGCTTAGAGAGAGAGAGGTGTCGATAAAAACAAAATACGGGCATAGAAGCATCATGTATATTATCATAACAGCAATAAACTTTAATATAGAACTTTATCATAGAACTTTTATCATAGACTTCTCATGAACAAGTAACAATTCATCACAACATCGAAGTATAAAGCATAAACTCTATTGGAAACCAACAAACTATGTTCTCTGTCAACTTTACAACTACAATTCATCATCTTTTTAGGAAGGGTCACGTATCGAAGCCTTTTTGGCAAGTCCACATACTCAACCATCATATAGTCTTCTATGATTGCTAACACTCACCGCATACACATGAGCAAAATGTTTCAATCGGACACATAGAAAGATAGGGGCTTATAGTTTCACCTCCCAACATACTCACTTCGAGGGTGATGTCAACAATAATAACTCATGCTACCCATATCCAACTGGATATATGTGCCTAGATCTTTCCTCACTACATGATGCTTGCCAAAAGAAAAAATAAAAAGGAATATAGAGAAGAACTTTGACTTTGACTCTTGCATAAAAGTAAGGGACAATTCCATTTCTCCCCCTAACTTGAGCCACCACCTGGCATTTGCCCCTAATTTTCTGGTATGCTAAAAAATACCCCTCTTCCGTCAAGTCACCTTACAGAAATGCCCTTCTGTGTCATTACCGTCTGGTCAAAGGGTTCGACCATGTTGTGAACAGTAACACGGTGAACAGTAAATTCGAAAAAAATAGCAAAAAAATTCAAGAAAATCTGAAAATTTTTGTGGTATCGAAGATACTCAAGGGAGCAAGGTGCGTCCAAATTTTCATGCTGTTTGTACATTCCAGGAGTGTGTGGCAAAGAAACAACTATAAATATGTATGTTGCGAACAATAAATTCAAAACAATAGCAAGAAAATACAAAAAAATATGAAATTTTGTGGCATCAAGGAGGCTATGGTGTGCAAGGTGCTTATAAATTTTGGTGTGTTTCATCATTGTACGAGCTCGTGGAGAAAAAAAAACAAAATTTGGCTCAGAAAGAAACTTTGAAAAATGCACTATTTTTTTTGTAGAGCTCCTCGCATGTCATTTGATCACAAAAATTGCAATCACCTTGCGCACCCCAGCCTCTTTGATGATAAAAAATTTCATATTTTTTTGAATATTCCTACTATTTTTTTGAATTTACTATTCATAGCGTACATATTTACATTTTTTCCTTTGCCACGAGCTCCTGGAATGTCCAAACAGCACAAAAATTTGCATGCACCTTGCTCCCTTGAGTATCTTTGATCCCACAAGATTTAATATTTTTTGGTTTTTTTGCTATTTTTTTCAAATTTTCTATTCACCATGTTACTGTTCACCAGACGGTCAAAGCCAGACCGGACGGTAGGGGCATTTCTATAAGGTGACTTGACGGAAGAGGGTTATTTTTTAGCATACTAGAAAATTAGGGGCAAATGCCAGGTGGTGGCTCAAGTTAGGGGGAGAAATGGAATTGTCCCTAAAAGTAAATACATAAAAGTAAAACATAGGCCCTTCGTAGAGGGAAGTAGAGGTTGCCATGCGCTTTTTCTTTGTATGCTAAATCCCCTAGTGCAAAAGAACGTCATGTTATATTGCCCCTTGTGATATCAACCTTTATTATGCAGTCTGTCGCTTTTATTCTTTGCCATCACAAGTTCGTACAACACTCATTTTTTTCTTATACTAAATGATCTAACACTTTAAGAAGCAATTTTTATTGCCTTATTGCATCGATGACAACTTATTTGAAAGATCTTACTCAATCCACACGTACGTATGGTGGACTCTTCAAAATAAGATTTGGGTTTAAGGGTTTTTGGATGCACAAGTAGTATCTCCACTTAGTGCGGAGTTTTTGGCTAGCAAAGATGGGGGTAAGCACCACATGTTGAAGGATCTACGACAATATAACTTCTATCTGAATATGAACAAACTTAAATCATTACGTTGTCTTCCTTGTCCAACGTCAACAATTTTGGCATATAATATTTTGATGGGGGCTCACAATCACAAAAGATTTCCAAGAAAGTATATTTGCATGTGAATCTTCTCTTCCCTTATTAATTCTTTCATGAATTGCATCATTGACCAATGCTATGTTTGTCAATCTCCAATAAAATTTTCTACTTATACTCTTCCTTATGTGATGTCATTACTTACCATAAGATTAGTATATGATGTTTTTTAATTTCTTTTATTTTTATTAAACAAGAAAGTAAAGAAAACAAAACTCAAACTAAACTTTATTATATATCTCGCACACGATTACAAAGATAGATCACTAAGCAAACTCTTGGAAAGACAGGATCGAACTAAACTTTTATTCATCTAAAGCAAAAGATAACTACGGATCGAACTAAGGTAAGTAAAGGAAAAAGATAGTGGAGGTGATACGATACCAGGGCACCTCCCCCAAGCTTGGCACAAGCCAAGGGGAGTGCCCATGCCCGATACTTAATTTTATTTTGGCACAAGCACAAGCCAAGGCACAAGCCAGTGGGAGTCCCCCAAGCATCACAACTGTCTTTTCAGATTCTTTGCAGGCAAACTCCTCTCCAAATGGGAAGGACCCTATGTTATCAAGGAGGTTTATCGATGTGCAGCCATCAAAATAAATAATGCCAAAGGTACTAATCCGAAGGTTGTTAATGGGCAAAGAATAAAACATTATATCTCAGGTACGTGCATTAATGTTGAAAGAAATATTATCCAAACTATGACATCGGAAGAACACATAAAAGAAACCTTCTGGAACACTCCAGAATCGTGAAAAAGAGGAGGTACATGATACGTAAGTAAACGGACTCCGAAAAATCCGCAAAAATATTTTCTGTCTGTTTTGTAATATAACAAAGATTGGGAAAATAAGTAACAACCAGGAAGGCACCCTTGGTGGGCACAAGACACCAGGGCACGCATGGCTTGCTAGGCGTGCCCAGGTGGGTTGTGCCCACCTCGGGTACCTTCCGGACTCAGTTTTTCTTTCGTTTTCTTATTTCCCAAGATAAAAAATCTTTGTATACCCCCAAACCTATTGACCACTGTATCACGGAGAAATCTTATGTCTTCTTTTTTTTCTGTTTTCTGTTAGATCTGTCAGGCCAGGTACCATGGATTCTCCCCTCACCAACCATGAGGAGGGTGATGCTTGGTTGCGACAGGGAGAGCTAAGGAGAGAAGTAGTTGAGGAGGTTGCCATGGAGGAGGATGAAGAAAACTCTTCTGGAGTTCACTTTCCGGATTCCGAGAGAGGCACATTGTCTAGCATCTCCACTTGTCCTGACCCTCACCAGGCCATAAGATCAGCAAACAATCAAGAGAACCTTGAAGTCCAAGAAGAACTCCCAACAAGAAAGCCCTTACACAGGTTACATCGTAACAATATTCACAATTTGATTCACCATTATGGGATCGAAAATACTCCTTGTGTACACATACCGTCCAATTGGGACATATCTCGTCCAAGAGAAAGTGATGCAGGAGCAAGTTCTTGGGGTCCGTAGAATAAACATATTATGGCCGAAGTGCAGAAAAACACGGAGCTGCTCCATAAAGATCTCCATGAGATTCAAAGCATGAAGGAGGCACGCATGGATATATTGCGAGTTATATCGCCACCGCCTCCTTCTTCATCACCAAAAGAAAATTGAATATCGGGTATGGGCACACCCCCCCCCCCCCCTTGGCTTCTGCCAAGCTTGGGGGAGGTGCCTCGGTATCATATCACCTGTCGGTGTCAAAACTAGTAGATCTCGGGTAGGGGGCCCAAGCTATGAGTCTAAGTATCAATGGTAACAAGGGACAATGGGGCCACGATGTTTACCCAGGTTCGGGCCCTCTTAATGGAGGTAAAACCCTACGTCCTGCTTGATTGTATTTGATGTCTGCTAGAACTACGTCGGTATTTCCCCAAAGAGGAAGGGATGATGCAGAATAGCGATGGTAGGTATTTCCCTCAGTGATGAGACCAAGGTTATTGAACCAGTACGAGAACCTCCTCACACCACGTAAATAGCACCTGCACACAAATAACAAATACTCGCAACCCGACATGTTAAAGGGGTTGTCAATCCCTTTCGGGTATGGCGCCTCAAGTAGGCAAATAACATGAGGTAAAAGGTGGTAGATAGGATAAATAGATCGCGGAACAAATAAATTGCAGCAAGGTATATTTGTATTTTTGGTTTAATAGATCTGAAAATAAATGCAAGAGAAAATAGATCGCAAAGGCAAATATGATGAAAAGGGACCCGAGGGCCGTAGGTTTCACTAGTGGCTTCTCTCGATAAAAATAGCAAATGGTGGGGAAACAATTATTGTTCGGCAATTGATAGAACTTCAAATAAACATGACGATATCCAGGAAATGATCATTATATAGGCATCATGTCCAAGATTAGTAGACAGACTCCTGCCTGCATCTACTACTATTACTCCACAACTCGACCGCTATCCAGCATGCATCTAGTGTATTAAGTTCATGAGGAAACGGGGTAATGCAATAAGAACGATGGCATGATGTAGATGAGATCCGATTATCTATTGCGGCAGATATATATCTCATCTTGTTATCCTTATTAGCAACAATACATACATGTCGATTCCCTTTCTGTCACTGGGATCAAGCACCGTAAGATCGAACCCACTACAAAGCACCTCTTCCCATTGCAAGATAAATAGATCAAGTTGGCCAAACAAAACCCAAATATCGGAGAAGAAATACAAGGCCATAAACAATCATGCATATAAGAGATCAAAGAAGACTCAAATAACTTTCATGGATAAAAACATAGATCTGAGCATAAACTCAAAGTTCGTCGGATCCCAACAAACACACCGCCAAAAGACTTACATCATATGGATCTCCAAGAGACCATTGTATTGATAATCAAGAGAGAGAGAGGAAGCCATCTAGCTACTAACTACGGACCTGTAGGTCTACAAAGAACTACTCACGCATCATAGGAGAGGTACCAATGGAAGTGGTGAACCCCTCCATGATGGTGTCTAGATTGGATCTTGGTGGTTCTAGACTCTGCGGCGGCTGGATCAATATTTCATCGACTCCCCTAGGGTTTCTAGAATATTTGGGTATTTGTAGAGCAAAGAGGCGGTTCGAGGGGCACCCAAGGTGGGAACAACCCCCCAGGGCGCGCCTGGGCCTTCTGGCGCACCGTGGTGGGTGCTGCTCACCTCGAACAGCCCCTCACATGCCTCCTTGGCCCATTGGCTTTTTTCTGGCCCAAAAAAAATCCTCCAGGAGTTGCGTTGCATTTGGACTCCCTTTGATATTGATTTCCTGCAATGTAAAAAACATGCAGAAAACAACAATTGGCACTGGGCACTATGTCAATAGGTCAGTACCAAAAAAAGATATAAAATGACTATAAAATGATTGTAAAACATCCAAGTATGATAATATAATAGCATGGAACAATCAAAAATTATAGATACGTTGGAGACGTATCAGCATCCCCAAGCTTAATTCCTGCTCGTCCTCGAGTAGGTAAATGATAAAAACATAATTTTTGATGTGGAATGCTGCCTAACATGTTCATCACAATTTTTTATTTATAGCATAGACATATGGACTTTTATATGATTCAAAGCAATAGTCTAGTTTTGACATGAAGACTTTAATACTCAAACATACCAACAAGCAACCATGTCTTTCAAAATATCAACACTAAAGCAAGTTATCCCTAGTCCATCATGCTCAATCATTGATCCATTCATGAAATACACTCGAATATTAGCTATACCCAATGGTCAAATACGATCATAGTGCCCCTAAATTGGTGCTTTATAAGAGAAGATGGAGACTCAAATTCAAAATAAAAATTGCATAAGTAAAAGAAAGGCTCTTCGCAGAGGGAAGTAGGGATTTGTAGAGGTGCTAGAGCTCATAACTTAAATTGAGAGATAAACTTATTTTGGGAGGCATACTTTTCCTACCAACGGAAATAACTTGGAGCATCCCAACACTTTCCATGCTAGATACACCATTGGTGGTTCCCAAACAGAAAATAAATTGTATTCCTTTTTCCAACATAACTTTCACTTTCCATGGCTAACCGTATCCACGGGTGCCCTCCATACCAACACTTTCCAAGGAATTTATTATTTGACAACATAAAATAAATTCATTTATTCATGTCAGGACTGGGCATCCCTAGTACCTTTGTCGTACTCTCGTGCAATGACAAGTGAATAAACACCCATAGTGAGAATAACACATCTAGCATGGAAAATATTGGCTACCGTTTACCGTCTCACGAGTAGTAGAGCACACAAAAGAGAAATTTATTTTGAACATTAGAGATGGCACATGAAAATTTTCTTAGAACGGCATGGAAATACCGCATATAGGTAGGTATAGTGGACTAATAAGGCAAAACTAGTTTAAAGGGTTTTGGATGCACATGTAGTGATCATACTTAGTGCAAAATGAAGGCTAGCAAAAAGATTGAGAAGCGACCAACCAAAAAGCAAAAAATCTCGTACCCAAGCATTAAACATAAGTAACACAAAATAATGCACCATAAGTAGGATATAAATTTCATTGCATAACTATTGACTTTCATGCTTGCATAGGGAATCACAAACCTTAACATCAATATTCTTACTAAAGCACAATTTCTCATCAACATGACTCACATATCATATCGTCATATCCCAAAACCATTACTAAGAATCAATTTTATTTTGTCCAATGATCTTCATGAAAGGTTTTATTATATCCTCCTTGGATATCTATCACTTTGGTACTATTTTCATATGTTGCATTTGATAAGCTCAAACAAGTATAGGTGAAGATCATGAGCATAATTTTTTCTTTCTCTCAAAATAATCTAAGTGAAGCAAGAGAGAATTTCTTAAAATATTATTAAATCCCAAATAAATCTAAGTAAAGCATGAGAGCATTTATTCAAAATTAACAAAGCACAGCGTGCTTAAAAAGATATAAGTGAAGTACTAGAGCAAGTCCATGGCTCTAAAAATTTAAGTGAAGCATAGGAGCAAGCATAGCATAATTTTTGGCTTTCTAAACAGGGTGCGTCCATCAAGGATTCAACACTTAAAACTCAAATCAAAACAAAAAAAGACTCATATCATACAAGACGCTCCAAGCAAAACTCATATCATGTGACGAATAAAAATACAGTTTCAAGTAAAATACCGATGGTTGTTAGAAGAAAGCGGGGAGTGGCATCCCCAAGCTTAGTTTATTTCTACTTATTTGAATATTATCTTGGGGTGCCTCAGGCATCCCCAAGATTAGCCTTTTATTATCCTTATTCCTTAATCCATCGTAAGATAACCCAAAACTTGACAACTTCAATCACACAAAACTCAAACAAAACCTTCGTGAGATCTGTTAGTATAAGAAACCAAACCACTACTATAATTACTGTAGAAAACCTATTCTTATTTTGTTTTTGCATTATCTCTACTGTATAACAACTTTTCTATGGAAAAAACTCATCAAAGAAAACCATAGAATCATCAAAACAAGCCCACAACACAAAGAAAACAGAATCTGTCAAAAACAGAACAGTCTGTAGCAATCTGAAATTTTCAAATACTTTTCTAACTCCAAAAATTATAAAATAAATTTGTGGACGTGAGGAATTTCTCTATTAATTCTCTGCAAAAATAATCAACTTAAAATCACTCTTATTTAAAAAATTACAACTAACCTCGTGAGCGCAAAAGTTTATGTTTTTCAGCAAGATCAAATAAACTTTCATCCAAGTCTTCCCAAAGGCATTGCTTGGAACAAACACTAATTAGAATACAAAAAACAATCATAAAATTAGAATAATTGTGCTAACACTAAAGAACATAAAGCAAAAAGCAAAAATAAATTTTATTCATTGGGTTGCCTCCCAACAAGCGCTATCATTTTACACCCCTAGCTAGGCATATCGCGTAGGATCTAAGTTTTGTCATCTTTGGTTCTAGACCCATAAGATGCCCTCATGATTGATTCATATGGTGGCCTAATTATTGTTCTACGAAAGTGTTCCATTCCCTTCCTTAGTGGAAATTGAAATTTAATATTGCTTCTTTCATATCAATCACTGCACCAATAGTACGCAAAAAGGGTCTACCCAGAATAATTGGACAAGACGGATTGCAATCAATATCAAGAACAATAAAATCTATGGGCACATAATTCCTATTTGCAAGAATAATAACATCATTAATTCTTCCCATAGGCTTTTTAATAGTAGAATACGCTAAGTGCAAATTTAAAGAGCATTCTTCAATATCGGTAAGACCAAGCACATCACATAAAGATTTCAGAATTGTAGAAACACTAGCACCCAAGTCACATAAATAAAAACACTCATAATTTTTTATCTTGACTTTGATAGTAGGTTCCAATTCATCATGCAATTTTCTAGGAATTGAAACTTCTAATTCCAATTTTTCTTCAAAAGCTTTCATCATGGCATCAACAATATGTTTAGTAAAAGCTTTATTTTGTTCATAGGCATGGGGTGAATTTATCATGGATTGCAACAAGGAAATACAAGCAATAAAAGAAAACTACCATAATTAAAGTTTTTGTAATCCAAAATAGTGGACACATCACCTGTTAAAGTTTTGATCTCTTCAAACCCACTTTTATCAATTTTTCAACAAGATTTTCACCCTCCGAATCATAGGGACGCCTTCTAACTAAAGTTGAATCTTCTCCATCCCCTTTATCATCAATCTTAAATTTACTAAACAAATACTAAATAGAAGAGAGACCAATCACTTTAAGATCTTCATCACTTTTATGATAGTAATCACTAGAAAACGTTTTTTCTAAAAATTCTCTTTTAGCTCTAAGCATAGCGGTTCTTTTCTTACTTTCATCCATAGAAACATAAAGATATTTAATTGATTCTTCAACTTTAGGCACAAAAATTTTCATCTTGAGAGTTCTACATCATGAGAAATCATATCAACACTTCTAGACAGATCATCAATTTCATTCAACTTTTCTTCTATCGAAGTGTTGAAAGCTTTTTGCGTATTGATAAATTCTTTAATATTGCTGTCAAGATCAGAGGTGTTTCTATTATTATTGTAGGTGGGATTACCATAGGAATTACCATAACTATTAGAGGAATTACTAGGAAAAGGCCTAGGATTAAAATTACATCTATAAGCATTGTTGTTGAAATTATTTCGCGAGACAAAATTGACATTTTGGCATCACCATTTTGCTCAATCAAAGTAGACAAAGGCACATCATTAAAATCAATAGGAGCACTTTTATTAGCAACCAACTGCATAAGAGCATCAACTTTTTTACTTAAAGAATTTATTTCTTCTACCGAATTGACTTTTTTACTAGTAGGAGCTCTTTTGGTATGCCATTGCGAGTAATTTGCCGTAGTATTGTCTAGCAATTTAGTAGCTTCATCCAAAGTAATTTCCATAAAAGTACCCCCGTGGTGGAATCTAAAAGATTACGAGAAATGAAATTCATAAAAAAATTGTATGATCATCCAAAGATTTAACCCATGAGTTGGGCAATTCCTTAGAATCAATTTCATCCTTTCCCAAGATTGTGCAACATGCTGATGTTCAAGTTGCCTAAAATTCATGATTTGGGTTCTAAGGGAAATAATTTTTGATGGCGTAAAATACTTAGTGATAAAAGTGTCTTTGCACTTGTTCCAAGAATCAATACTATTGCGAGGCAAAGAAGAAAACCAAATTTTTGCACAGTCTCTCAAAGAAAACGGAAATAATTACAACTTCACAACATCATTGTCCACATCTTTTTTCTTTTGCATATCGCATAATTCCACGAATGTGTTAAGATGGGGCGCGGCATCCTCATTAGGATTACCGAAAAATTGATCTTTCATAACAAGATTCAACAAAGTAGTATTAATATCACAAGACTCCGCACTAGTGGCGGGAGGAGCAATCGGAGGGCTAATAAAATTATTGTTGTTGGTATTTGAGAAATCACACAACTTGGTGTTCTCTTAAGTCATGGTGACTTCACAACAAGCTTGCACTCAAAAACAGATCTGACGAGAAAATGGTGAAAGAAAAAGAGGGCGAATAAAATGACATTTTTTTGTGAAGTGGGGGAGAGGAAAACGAGAGGCAAATGGCAAATAATGTAAATTGCGAGGAGATGAGATTTGTGATTAGGAACCTGGTTAATGTTGAAGATCCTCCCTGGTAATAGCACCAGAAATGGCACGTTGACAGGAGACTTTCTTGAGGTAATCCTCCCCGTCAACGGCGCCAGAAATTCCTTTTGATGTCTGCTAGAACTATGTCGGTATTTCCCCAAAGAGGAAGGGATGATGCAGTATAGCGACGGTAGGTATTTCCCTCGGTGATGAGACCAAGGTTATCGAACCAGTAGGAGAACCTCATCACACCATGTAAACAGCAACTGCACACAAATAACAAATACTCGCAACCCGATGTGTTAAAGGGGTTGTGAATCCCTTTCGGGTACGACGCCTCAAGTAGGCAAATAAAGTGAGGTAAAAGGTGGTAGATTGGATAAATAGATCGCGGAACAAATAAATTGCAGTAAGGTATGTTTGTATTTTTGGTTTAATAGATCTAGAAATAAATGCAAGAGAAAATAGATTACAAAGGCAAATATGATGAAAAGAGACCCAGGGGCCGCAGGTTTCACTAGTGGCTTCTCTTGAGAAAAATAGCAAATGGTGGGAAAACAATTACTATTCGGCAATTGATAGAACTTCAAATAATAATGACGATATCCAGGCAATGATCATTATATAGGCATCACGTCCAAGATTAGTAGACCGACTCCTGCCTGCATCTACTACTATTACTCCACACATCGACCGCTATCCAGCATGCATCTAGTGTATTAAGTTCATGAGAAAACGGAGTAATGCAATAAGAACGATGACATGATGTAGACAAGATCCATTTATCCATTGCGGCAGATATAGATCTCATCTTGTTATCCTTAGTAGCAACGATACATACGCGTCGAAGGTCAAAAAACGATACATATGTGGCGGTTCCCTTTCTGTCACTGGGATCAAGCACCGTAAGATCGAACCCACTACAAAGCACCTCTTCCCATTGCAAGATAAATAGATCAAGTTGGCCAAACAAAACCCAAATATCGGAGAAGAAATACGAGGCTATAAGCAATCATGCATATAAGAGATCAAAGAAGACTCAAATAACTTTCATGAATAAAAACATAGATCTGATCATAAACTCAAAGTTCATCGGATCCCAACAAACACACCGCCAAAAGACTTACATCATATGGATCTCCAAGAGACCATTGTATTGATAAGAAAGAGAGAGAGAGAGAGAGAGAGAGAGAGAGAGAGAGAGAGGAAGCCATCTAGCTACTAACTACGGACCCGTAGGTCTACAAAGAACTACTCACGCATCATAGGAGAGGCACCAATGGAAGTGATGAACCCCTCCATGACGGTGTATAGATTGGATATTGGTGGTTTTGGACTCTGCGGCGGCTGGACCAATATTTTGTCGAATCCCCTAGGGTTTCTAGAATACTTGGGTATTTATAGAGAAAAGAGGCAGTTCAGGGGACACCCGAGGTGGGCACAACCCCCCAAGGCACGCCTGGGCCTCCTGGCGCGCCGTGGTGGGTGCTGCTCACCTCGAGTAGCCCCTCAGGTGCCTCCTTGGCCCATTGGACTTCTTCTGGCCCAAAAAAATCTCCAGGAGTTGTGTTGCATTTGGACTCCGTTTGATGTTGATTTCCTGCGATGTGAAAAACATGCAGAAAACAGCAACTAGCACAGGGCACTATGTCAATAGGTTAGTACCAAAAAATAATATAAAATGACTATAAAATGATTGTAAAACATCCAATAATGATGTTATAACAGTATGGAACAATAAGAAATTATAGATACGTTGGAGACGTGTCACCATTCGATGAGTATAGGGGTTATAAGAGTTGTTCTACCTCGAGATCGTATTGGCTAAACCCTAGTTATCTAGCCTATGATTGTTCTGATAGCCTCCACAGACTAAACCCTCCAGTTTATATATAAACCGGAGGGGCCTAGGGTTGTACAGAGTCAGTTTACAAAGGAAGGAAAGAGTACATCCGGACACCAAACTTGCCGTCCACGCATATAGCAGTTCTACCCGGACACGGGGGATAATCTTCTGCTTTATCTTCATGGCCCATTAGTCCGGCCCATATCGAATAGGACAGACACCTAAGGACCCCTGAATCTAGGACTCCCTTAGTAGCCCCCGAATTTGCCTTCAATGACGATGTAGTATCCGGCTTATGTCCTCGGCTTTGCAAGGTGGGTTTTTCATCATACTCTAGATTGACGACAGTCCGGTTTTGACCTCCATGTTCTGCCTTTTTTTATTACTTCCCGTCGTTGCCTCGATTTCCATGCGCTGTACGAATGAAAATGGTCCATATATTTTTACAAATAAGCCCCTTACCACGCACAAGCGGCACCTATATAAAGATGTTAGATCCCCAAATGCCATCCTACATCGCACAAAGTGCATTCGAGCAAACATCAAAAAACTTCAAAACATGGCAAGCGCTCCTGGCACCTCCTCGCGCTCTCATGGCCCTCAAGAGTGTGATTGGTGAAGTTGCTCAGTGTCCCAACTCCAGCTGAATCGACTTCAGACGCAGGGATATCTCCCTCCCGCAGATCTAGTCTCTGTGCGGGCGGGATTGGCCTTGATTGGCAATGACGTGCTAGCAGAGAATTTCCCCAACCCCAGCAAGGAGGAGAGGGTATGCTTCATCTCATTTCTTCTGAGGGGCTTAGGATTCCCGATCCACCCCTTCCTCAGGGGTCTACTGGAGTTCTACGGGATCCAGCTGCACAACCTTACACCAGGTTCTATCCTGTACATATCAGGTTTTGTCTCTCTCTGCGAACTGTTTTTAGGCTGCGAGGCTCATTTTGAACTATGGAGAAAATTATGTTGCCTCGTCCCTCGTCATCGAGGGGGTTCCATATTTGAAGTGGGCGGTGCCGAAGTATGTCACATAGCCAGATCAGGTTACCTCATCAGAACTCCCAAAAAGGGAGCCGAAGAATGGACTTCGGAATGGTTTTATATTGAGGATGCTCCCCTTCCGGACCCAATTCGATGCGGCCTTACCGAATTCTTCAGTGCTCCTATGAAGAAACGCCTCAACTGGCGCCCCCAAAGCCCCAAGCAAGAAGACAGTGTGGAAGTAATGAGGTTGGTCAACAAGGTCAGGTTACTCGCTCATTCCGAACTCTCGATAGTTGAAGTCATGGCCATCGCGATAAAGTGATGCATCCAACCCGTTAAGTCTAGAGTAACCCCTTTATGGTGTTACAACGGAGAGGATGACACATCTCGTTATAAGCGCGATGGCCCGGATACCCCAGCCGCTCTGGCTGTCATTCTGGCAGATCTTTATAAGGGGAGAAAGAAGAATTTGCCCGTTTAAATTGTCGGGAAGGTTTCTCCATGTATAACCCCATTGAATGGGTAAGTTTTTGATTATTAGCATTGTTCTACCTTGTTATCAAGGTATGTTAATCAAATTATTCTTGTTCTCTTAAAACAGACATGGAGGAAGGTGGTCGAAAATATTCATTGCCCCTCCCCATATCCAGAGGATTATGCTCGTAACAAAGACCCTGGCTTTCTGCGAGGATCTGGATATATTCATAGAGTTTGATGATGGAGTCTTTTATCAAGCGAGCCTTGACGGCTCGGAAGTGGCTATTATTGCCAACTACCCCGACCTTCTCCCCTTCTCCATTGTAAGTATTCGGAAAGCATCCTCAGAAAAGGAGCCGCCACTTGCATCTCACCCATGACACTGAATTGTGCTTTATAGGATCGGCGCTCAGCGAGATGCACTCCATCGAGAGCGGCCTCTAAGAAGGCAGCATCTACGCAGGGCGAGCGTTCAAAACGAAAGGAAGCCGGAAGCACCGCCGAAACCCCTCCTTCATCAAAGAGGTATAACTTTTGGCATGTGCCTAGGTATAAGACCAGATTATCATATTTCTCCTCCCATCTTATTTCATAAGGGGCACACGGTGAACTGTGTCCAAAGTCCCAGCTAGCCCATCATCAGCTAATCTGGCACCAGGCTCATCAACCAGGACGAGAGCCAATACGGATGCAGCACCAACTCATCCACCTCATGAGGATTTAGATGATGTATCCGTCACAAATTTCAAAGTGGAGAGCGTGATGAATCATCAACGACTGAAAGAGACCATGTGTGCTCAGTTTTTACTGAGCAAGAGTTTACTACCCTCAGCATCGTGGATGCATATATCTAAGCCACCCGGGATGGACTTACTGGAGTTGCTCACCTGTTTTCAAAAGATATGCATGTAATGGTTTGTGTAAATTTAATAGATATATGCCAGTAGCCCCCGAGACTTGAAGCGATTGAGTCCAACCGATTTAAGGATCATTATCACCGCAGCTTCTCAAAGGGAAGAACAACACGATGTCGTAGGAGCTTGAAACAAGCCAGACAAAGCTACAGGCTCACACCTTAGAGCTAGAGGAAATGAAGAAAGTCACGATGACCAGTGACCAAAAGAGCAAACTGGAGGAGGAAAAGGATAGGCAAGCCAAAGAGATAAAGAGCTTAAAGGCTCAATTATCGGGTGCACAAAAAGAGAATAAAAAGCTGAAAGGCAGCATATTCGGTATGACCTTTGAATCATCCAAGGGACTGATATTATCCCGTAATTCAGATTGTTATAATGCTGGTATTGCAGGTGTGTTAAGCGGGCGACATGAAGAAGAAGTATCTGGATTTCAAGGTGACGTGCTAAAAGAGCTATCTGTGGTGCATGAGCAGGTCCAGAAAACCATGAGAAGTATGGAGAAGGCCTTATGGCCATCCGATGCCCCCCAGAAAGTATGGAGGGGTTGGCGAACCTGTTCATAGGTGCCCGATGCTGTTTTGAGCTATGGAAGGTGTCAGCATGCCGGGAAGGTGCACGAGAGGCATGGGCAATGGTGAAAACATGCTACACCAGGCTCGATCTGAATCATATGGCCCGAGTTGGACCTCAGGGACCGGACAGAAAAGAGATTCCCGTGAACTTGGTAGACCAAGTGATGATAGCTGCGAAATATTCGCAAGAAGACTGTAGGTTAAACAGTCTTATAGATGGCATAGATAAAGAGTAGGCATTCCATTCGATGTATCAATGTACTTTACCATCAAACTTATCTCCATCCGAACGTGTAAAAATTTATCATCGCAGG
Organism: Triticum aestivum; assembly: GCF_018294505.1. Classification (NCBI taxonomy): domain Eukaryota; kingdom Viridiplantae; phylum Streptophyta; class Magnoliopsida; order Poales; family Poaceae; genus Triticum; species Triticum aestivum. The sequence goes on along the minus strand of NC_057813.1, from coordinate 574,120,606 downwards.
CCTTCGGCTTCGACCTCCAAACCAATAAGTTGGAGTGTTTCTGGATACCATGTTTGAATGTAATAAACATTAATTCTGTCCAAAAACCAGGCAATCCGGTCATATTGCTCAAGTAGATGAAATTTGTTCGGGGAGTGATGTTATATACTTATATTACTATTTAACATAAGAAACATCTTCCAGGGAAAATAGTTCTGTTAAGGGTTCCTTTCCATGGGTCAGCATGCTTAACTATGCATGCCTAGGCTTTGATCCAAATTACGGGTAGCCTATCCCGTATTTATTAGAAGAATTACATAAATGTAAACAATCTGTCGTTGCTTGCCAACCAATTATTCCCTTAAGAACACTAGCTTTCGGCTTCAGTCGTTTAAGTTACAGATCTGGATTACCCGGTTGTAACAATCGCAGAGGTACTCCCTTTACACCCTAGCCGAACAATCGGGAACGTAGGGTATAAACACATGAGCAAGGCAAGCCAACTTGGCAAAAACTTAAGTCATAGAGGTGCATATAATGGCAAAAGATGTATAGAACAAATGACAGAAACTATGGAGGCAACAAGCCTTTAATAATAAGCTTCGTCAAAGAAGCCCCCAGTTATAGTGGGGTGTATACATTTAAAGATGTGTACCCCTAACAGTTCGGTAGATCTGAACATACCCTAGCATATAAAAAGGAAAAAATAAGAAGGAGAGGAGAAAGAGGAACCTAGTCAAAGTAAAAATAAAAAGAGTGCAACTGAACTATCCGTAGAATCGTCGGAGCCGAGAAGCGTTCCATGGATTCGGATCAAGGCGATTATCCGATGCATTACAAAGCAGTAGGGTCCTCGTGTGAGAACTTCATCTATGATGAAGGGCCCCCCCCATTTTGGTTTGAGATTATCCTTCTTCTTCTGCGGGAGATGCAAGACAAGGTCGCCGATGTTATATGTCTTGACCCGCACTTCACTGCTTTGGTATCGCCTGGGCTGTTGTTGATAAATGCGGAATGGGCTTGTGCAATATCGCACTGCTCTTCAAAGCCGTCTAGGTCATCTTGCCGATCGAGCTCGGCTTCTCGCTCTTCGTACATGCGCACTCGAGGTGAGTCATGAATAATGTCACAGGGCAGGATAAATTCTGCGTCGTACACCATGAAGAAAGGTGTGTATCCGGTTGTTAGATTAGGCGTAGTCCACAGACCCCAGAGCACGGGATCGAGTTCCTCAACCCAGTGCTTATTGGACTCCCATAGGTAGCACACTAGTCTAGGTTTAATGCCACTCATTATCAGGCTACTGGACCATTCAACCTAACCATTTGTTTGAGTGTGGTAGACGGATGCATAGTCGAGTTTAATGCCCAAGTTAGCACACCAGTTTTTCACCTCATCAGCTGTAAAATTGGAGCCATTATCAGTGATGATGTTGTGCGTGACACCATAGCAGTGTACCACACCGGATATAAAAGTCAATCACTGGCCCTGCTTCAGCCATTTTTACTGGTTTGGCCTCCATCCACTTAGTGAATTTATCCACCATAACCAGTAAATATTTCTTTTTGTGGCTCCAGCCTTTAAGGGGCCCGACCATATCGAGCCCCCAGACCACGAAGGGCCAAGTGATGAGGATTGTTCTTAAGGCAGTGGGAGGCGTATGACTTTGATTGGCAAAAAGCTAACAACCCACACAATGTTGGACAAGGGCTTGTGCGTCTGCTCGGGGCGCGATCAAGTCCATACTGGCGTCTCCGCTCTCGTCCCGCCATACCATGGATGGTTTGAAAAGCCTTCCCACAAAGGTATTAGGTGGGACGGGGTCATGCTTGGCGCCCATGCGAGCGAGGATGTTCGCTGCCTGGTTACTGTCTCAAGCGGCATGATGAAATTCGAGCCCCTCGAATCGAGCCGATATTTTCAATACAACATTTCAATATGCCACCATTTTTGGATCTTTTGCATCGAAGTCTCCTTCACCTAAGATATTGCGAGGTTTAAGTCGCCGTGCACCTCTAGGCATTGCATGCCCATGGAGACAGCCATGCAGAGACCATGTAGAAGTGCCTCGTATTCGGCTACATTGTTGGAGTCAGTATACATGATTTTCAACATGTAGCGGACTGTGTCCCCCATAGGGGATGTCAAGATGACGCCAGCCCCTAGTCCGGCTAGCATTTTAGAGCCATCGAAGTACATGATCAAGTTGGAGTAGGAACTGTACCCTTTAGGGAGCTCGGCTTCCGTCCACTCAGTGACGAAGTCGGCTAGCACCTGAGATTTGATAGCTCGGCGTGGCTTATATGTTATTTCAAAGGGTAAGAGCTCAATGGCCCATTTAGCTATGCGGACGGTGGCGTCCTATTGTTTGTGATATCATTAAGTGGTACTTCGGATGCCACCGTGATCGAACACTCTTGAAAATAGTGTCGGAGTTTTCGGGATGCCATAAGACCGCATAAGCTATCTTTTAGTAGTGAGGGTATCGGGATTTGCATGGTGTAAGAACCTCCGATACGTAATACACTAGCTTTGGGATGGGGAATTTATGTCCCTCTTCCCCTCGCTCGACGACGAGTACAATGCTCACTACCTGGTGAGTTGCAGAGATATAAAGAAACTTGGGCTCGCCAACACCTGGGGCGGCTAGGATTGGATTACCTGCCAATAAGATTTTTATTTCCTCCAATCCGACTGTGGCCGCATTCGTCCATTCGTAGTTGTCGGTGCGTCTAAGCAACCTGTAAAGTGGTAATGCTTTTCCCCCTAATCTGGAGATGAAGCGGCTCAAAGCCGTCATGCACCTTGCTTGTTTTTGGACCTGCTTTAAGTCTGTTGGTATGGCCAGCTGCGACAAGGCTCAGATTTAGATGGGTTTGCTTCAATTCCTCTATGGGAGACAATGAACCCTAGTAGCTTTCCGGTTGGAATGCCGAAAACACATTTTTCCAGATTGAGCCGTATGTCATATGTTCATAGGTTGTCAAATGTGAGGCGGAGATTGTCCACCAATGATTCGATGTGTTTAGTCATGATGAACACGTCGTCCACATATGCTTCAACTGTCTTGCTGATTTGTTTTTCCAAGCATGTTTGAATCATGCGTTGGTAAGTGGCACCGACATTTTAGCCCAAAAGGCATAGTGTTGAAACAAAAAGGCCTATATGGGGTAATGAATGTCGTTGTGGCCTGGTCATACTCCTTCATTTTAATCTTATGGTATCCGGAATAAGCATCGAGGAAACACAACGGTTCATGTCCCGTGGTTGCATCAATAATTCAGTCAATGCGGGGCAACGGGAAAGGGTCTTTGAGGCAAGCCTTATTGAGGTCTTTGAAATTGACACAAAGGCGCCAAGATTTATCCTTATTAGACACCATGACCAAGTTGGCTAGCCAATCCGGGTGTTTGATTTCTATGATGAACCCGGCCTCGAGTAGTTTGGCTAGCTCCTCCCCATAGCTTGTCGTTTGGGTTCAGAAAATCGCCGCAACGTTTGCTTGACTGGTTTGAACCCTTTCATTATGTTGAGGCTGTGTTCGGCCAGTCTGCCGGGATCCCGAGCATGTCCGAAGGGTTCCAGGAAAAGATATCCCAATTTTCACATAGGAACACACATAGGGCGGCGTCTACCGTCGGATCCAGCTGTGCTCCAATGGACGTTGTTTTATTAGGATCCGTCGGGTGCACTTGAAATTTAAATATTTCATCTGCTGGCTTGAAAGAGGTGGATTTAGGTCTCTTATCGAGAATCACATCATCCTTGTCCACCGTGGATCGTAGGGTGGTTAGTTCTTCGGCCGCAAGGGCTTCGGATAGTGCCTCGAGGGACAAGGATGCGGTTTTGTTTTCGGCACGGAGTGCTTTATCCGGGTCACTCATAACTGTGATTATTCCATTGGGCCCTGACATTTAAGCTTCATGTACCCATAATGAGGTACGGCTTGGAAGCGTGAAAAGGTGCCCCCCTAGAATGGCGTGATATCCGCTATTGAAGGGAGCAATGTGAAAGAGCAACTCCTCCGCCCAGTAATTTTTAGGTGTGTCGAATACTACATCAAGTTTAATTCTCCCCGAACATTATGCTTCTTGACTGGGGATGATGCCTCAAAAGATGGTACTGCTTTGCTCGATGCATGTTTTATCAACCTGCATTTTGTCGAGCGTGTCTTTGTAGATGAGGTTAAGCCCACTGCCGCCATCCATGGGCACTTTAGTAAGTCGAAAGCCGTCCACAATTGGGGTTAGAACTAATGCAACGGGTGCTCGGACTGGTCGGGCCCTTGGTTCATCGTTGGCGGTGAAGGTTATTGACGCGTAGTTCCATGGGATTACTGTGGTTACTTGGTGGACTTCGGTGAGGTCACGGAGTGCCCTCTTACGCTGATTATTTGAAGAGAAAGTCTCAAAGACCATAAGGATGTTAAAGTCGTAGTCCTCCAGAGAATGCTTCTCTAGAGTGGTGGTGGTGAGGATGGCCTCCCCACTTTTAGCTACCTGCCGGAGTACTCAACATGCATGAAAGCTATGAGTTGAGTCAGTGCTCGGCGTCGCATGTATCAGAAAGGGTTTGTCCAGGAGTTCGTCAAGAATGGACCTGTATCCCGTAAAGGGTTTGTTTTTTTGTCTACGGGCTTGTGGTCGGATGCCTCGTAAGGGTGTATCCGTTTTGCCCGGGCAGTGCACTGCTTAAAAGCAGCAGGTTCCAGTTGGGTCTTCTGAGCCTTCGAGGTGCTTTCCATCGCGCACTACTTCTGTACTACTTGCGATAGTTCCGTGAAACTCTGTATGCAACGGCGGTCCAGGGCATTCCGAATTCCCTCGTCGGTACAATTGCGATGAAAGACCGAGACTACATCATCATCGCAACAATCTTTAATCTTGTTTTTGAGAAGTAGGAACCTGGCCCAAAAGTTATGGAACGTTTCCTGAGGTTGCTGTCGTACATACATCAGGTCATATATGTCTAGAGGGCCTGAACTACTTGGAGAGTATTGATTGGGGTGGGTGGGTGGGATAAAACTTGAATCCCGACCCAAAATTGTGTATGGAACTTGTAAAATCTCTAGGGTCACCAGTTCGGGTCTGGGAAGATCCATGTGCTCCTAGAGCCCTATGTACGACCCTAAATTCGGGGGAAGCGGAGTCTCATCCAAAATAAGGGTATCCGACTCAAGGGGTTCGAAGATATGAACATAGTTGGTCTTTAACTTAGGGGAAGAGGAGTTTTCGGCTCGTTCCTCGACGACCGCTACTAGGTAAGTGATCGGCGGGATATTGATCTCCCTCTGGTCAGGTTTAAGCCCGATCCGATCATAGTCTGTCGAAAGCCCTATGGTGGTGATGCAATCTAGCAGCTCGTTTAAGGACGAGATATCCGCCGGGTCCATCTTTCCGGAGTATTTGAGACCGATGCGGGGAGGTGTTTGGTGATCGCGAGGGATGTTGCAAGCTTGATGGCCATGCGGGCACCCATGATGAAACCGCCAGAGGTGATATCGTTGTTGATGACAAGGCGAGCCATAGATCGCTTTTCGTGACTACACAGCGGAGCTTCAATGAAAGCACCAATGTAGGTGTCAAAATCGGCAGATCTCGGGTAGGGGGGCCCAAGCTGTGAGTCTAAGGATCAATGGTAATGAGGGACAATGGGGAAGCGATGTTTACCCAGGTTCGGGCCCTCTTAAAGGAGGTAAAACCTATTGGAAATATGCTTGAGAGGCAATAATAAAATGGTTATTATTGTATTTCCTTGTTCATGATAATTGTCTTCTTCATGCTATAATTGTATTAAGTGGAAACTGTAATACATGTGTGAATACATAGACCACAACATGTCCCTAGTGAGACTCTAGTTGACTAGCTCGTTGATCAATAGATGGTAATGTTTTCCTGACCATGGACATTGGATGTCATTGATAACGGGATCACATCATTAGGAGAATGATGTGATGGACAAGACCCAATCCTAAGCATAGCACAAGATCGTATAGTTCATTTGCTAAAAGCTTTTCTAATGTCAAGTATCATTTCCTTAGACCATGAGATTGTGCAACTCCCGGATACCGTAGGAATGCTTTGGGTGTACCAAACGTCACAACGTAACTGGGTGGCTATAAAGGTACACTACAGGTATCTCCAAAAGTGTCTGTTGGGTTGGCACGAATCGAGACTGGGATTTGTCACTCCGTATGACGGAGAGGTATCTTTGGGCCCACTCGGTAATGCATCATCATAATGAACTCAATGTGACTAAGTAGTTAGTCACGGGATCATGCATTACGGAATGAGTAAAGTGACTTGCCAGTAAAGAGATTGAACAAGGTATTGGGATACCAACGATCGAATCTCGGGCAAGTAACATACCGACTGACAAAGGGAATTGTATACGGGATTGATTGAATCCCCGACATCGTGGTTCATCCGATGAGATCATCATGGAAAATGTGGGAGCCAACATTGGTATCCAGATCCCGTTGTTGGTTATTGGCCGGAGAACGTCTCGGTCATGTCTGCATGATTCCCGAACCCGTAGGGTCTACGCAATGGAGGTTCGGTGATGCTAGAGTTGTTATGGGAAATAGTATGTGGTTACCGAAGGTTGTTCAGAGTCCCGGATGAGATCCCGGACATCATGAGGAGTTCCGGAATGGTCCGGAGGTGAAGATTTATATATGGGAAGTCCAGTTTCAGTCGCCGGAATGGTTTTGGGGGTTATCGGTATTGTACCGGGACCACCGAAAGGTGTCCGGGGATCCACCGGGTGGGGCCACCTGCCCCGGGGGACTTGATGGGCTGAATATGGGAGGGAACCAGCCGTAGTGGTCTAGTGCACCACTCCCCAAGGGCCCAAGGCGCCTAGGGTTGGAAACCCTAGGGGAGGGGGGCGCCTCCACCTTGCTTGGGGGGCAAGCCTCCCCTCCTGGCCCCCCCCTCTAGATGGGATCTAGAGGGGTCGGCCCCCTCTCCCCTTCACCCTATAAATAGAGGGGGTGGGAGGGCTGCAGCACCCTTGCTTTTGGCGCAGCCCCTCCCTCCTCCAACTCTTTCTCCTCCTCTGTAGTGCTTGGCGAAGCCCTGCAGGAATACCACGAGCTCCACCACCACCATGCTGTCGTGCTGTCGGAGTTCTCCCTCAACTTCTCCTCTCCCCTTGCTGGATCAAGAAGAAGGAGACGTCCCTGGGCTGTACGTGTGTTGAGCGCGGAGGCATCGTTCGTTCGACGCTAGATCGGATCTTCCGCGATTTGAATCGCCGCGAGTACGACTCCATCAATCGCGTTCTTGTAACGCTTCCGCTTAGCGATCTTCAAGGGTATGAAGATGCACTCCCTCTCTCTCTTGTTGCTAGAATCTCCATAGGTTGATCTTGGTGATGCGTAGAAAATTTTAAATTTCTGCTACGTTCCCCAACAGTGGCATCATGAGCTAGGTCAATTGCGTTGATTCTATGCACAAGTAGAACACAAGTTGTTGTGGGCATTGATTTTGTTCAATATGCTTACTGTTACTAGTCCTATCTTATTTCGACGGTATTGTGGGATGAAGCGGCCCGGACCGACCTTACACGTACAATTACGTGAGGCAGGTTCCACCGACTAACATGCACCTGTTGCATAAGGTGGCTAGCGGGTGCCGGTCTCTCCCACTTTAGTCGGATCGGATTCGATGAAGAGGGTCCTTATGGAGGGTAAATAGCAATTGGCATATCACGTTGTGGTTTTGGCGTAGGTAAGAAACGTTCTTGCTAGAAACCTATAGCAGCCACGTAAAAACATGCAACAACAATTAGAGGACGTCTAACTTGTTTTTGCAGCATATACCGTGTGATGTGGTATGGACAAGAAGGATGTGATGAATGAAAATATGCGATGTATGAGATTGATCATATTCTTGTAATAGGAATCACGACTTGCATGTCGATGAGTATGACAACCGGCAGGAGCCATAGGAGTTGTCTTTATTTATTGTACGACCTGCGTGTCACTGAATAACGCCATGTAATTACTTTACTTCATTGCTAAACCGTTAGCCATAGTAGCAGAAGTAATAGTTGGCGAGACAACTTCATGGAGACACGATGATGGAGATCATGATGGTGGAGATCATGATGTCATGCCGGTGACGATGATGATCATGGCGCCCCAAAGATTCAGATCAAAAGGAGCAAAATGATATTGGCCATATCATGTCACTATTTGATTGCATGTGATGTTTATCATGTTTTTGCATCTTATTTGCTTAGTATGACGGTAGTAAATAAGATGATCCCTCATAATAATTTCAAGAAAGTGTTCCCCCTAACTGTGTGCCATTGCGAAAGTTCGTTGTTTCGAAGCACCACGTGATGATCGGGTGTGATAGATTCTAACGTTCACATACAACGGGTGTATGCCATATTTACACATGCAAAACACTTAGGTTGACTTGACGAGCCTAGCATGTACAGACATGGCCTCGGAACACAAGAGACCAAAAGGTCGAACATGAGTCATCTAGAAGATACGATCAACATGAAGATGTTCACCGATGATGACTAGTCCGTCTCACGTGATGATCGGACACGGCCTAGTTGACTCGGATCATGTATCACTTAGATGACTAGAGGGATGTCTATCTAAGTGGGAGTTCATTAAATAACTAGATGAACTAAATTATCATGAACATAGTCAAAAGGTCATTGCAAATTATGGCATAGCTTACGCTTTAGTTCTACTGTTTAAGATATGTTCCTAGAGAAAATTTAGTTGAAAGTTGATAGTAGCAACTATGCGGACTGGGTCTGTAAACTGAGGATTGTCCTCATTGCTGCTCAGAAGGCTTATGTCCTTAATGCACCGCTCGGTGTGCTGAACCTCGAGCGTAGTCTGTGGATGTTGCGAACATCTGACATACACGTTTTGATGACTACGTGATAGTTCAATGCGTAATGTTAAACGGTTTAGAATTGAGGCACCGAAGACATTTTTAAATGTCGCGGAACATATGAGATGTTCCAAGAGCTGAAATTGGGATTTCAGGCTCGTGCCCATGTCAAGAGGTGTGAGACCTCCCACAAGCTTCTTAAGCCTGCAAACTAAGGGAGAAAGCTCAATCATTGAGCATGTGCTCAGATTGTCTGAGTACTACAATCGCTTGAATCAAGTGTGAGTTATCTTCCAGATGAGATAGTGATGGTTCTCCAAAGTCACTGCCACCAAGCTACTAGAGCTTCGTGATGAACTATAACATATCAGGGATAGACATGATGATCCTTGATCAATTCGCGATGTTTGACACCGCGAAAGTAGAAATCAAGTAGGAGCATCAATTGTTCATGGTTAGTAAAACCACTAGTTTCAAGAAGGGCAAGGGAAAGAAGGGATACTCCATGAAACGGCAAATTGGTTGCTGCTCTAGTGAAGAAACCCAAGGTTGAACCCAAACCCGAGACTAAGTGCTTCTGTAATGAGGGGAACGGTCACTGAAGCAGAACTACCCTAGATACTTGGTAGATGAGAAGGCTGGCAAGGTCGACAGAAGTATATTGGATATACATTATATTAATGTGTACTTTACTAGTGCTCCTAGTAGCACCAGGGTATTAGATACTGGTTCGGTTGCTAAGTGTCAGTAACTCGAAATAAAAGCTGTGGAATAAACGAAGACTAGCTAAAAGTGAAATGACGATATGTGTTGGAAGTGTTTCCAAGGTTGATGTGATCAAGCATCGCATACTCCCTCTACCATCGAGATTGGTGTTAAACCTAAATAACTGTTATTTGGTGTTTGCGTGGAGCATAGACATGATTGGATTATGTTTATTGCAATATGGTTATCCATTTAAGGAGAATAATGGTTACTCTGTTTATTTGAATAATACCTTCAATGGTCTTGCACCTAAAATGAATGGCTTATTGAGTCTCGATCATAGTGATACACATGTTCATGCCAAAAGATATAAGATAGTAATGATAGTACCACCTACTTGTGGCACTGCCATGTAAGTCAAATTGGTATAAAACGCATGAAGAAGCTCCATGATTGATGGATCTTAGGACTCACTCATTTTTGAAAAGTTTGAGACATGTGAACCATGTCTATTGGTATGTACGCATGAAGAAACTCCATGCAGATGCATCATTTGGACTCACTTGATTTGGAATCACTTGAGACATGCAAATCATACCACATGGGCAAGATGACTGAAAAGCCTCGTTTTCAGTAAGATGGAACAAGAAATAAACTTATTGGAAGTAATACATTTTGATGTGTAAAGTCCAATGAGTGCTGAGGCACGCAGTGGATATCGTTATGTTCTTACTTCACAGATGATTTGAGTAGATGCTGAGTATATTTACTTGATGAAACACAAGTTTGAATTATGGAAAGGTTCAAGTAATTTCAGAGTGAAGTTGAAGATCTTCGTGACAAGAGGATAAAATGTCTATGATATGATCATAGAGATGAATATCTGAGTTGCGAGTTTGGTACACAATTAAGACATTGTGGAAATTGTTTCACAACTAACACTGCTTGGAACACCATAGCGTGATGGTGTGTTCGAACATCATAGATGCACCCTATTGGATATGGGGCATATGTGGGGACCCCGACTCATGAGTCGTGATCACCGAGTGCACATGTGTAGTGATCCTAGAGATCAATGCTCACTGAACACACAGAAGCTGAATAACAAGAGTCTTACATCCATACATACCGTCTTACACGAATTGTGACCATTATGGTCAAGTCTTACATAGATAAGCTTTAAGGGCTGAACATCAAATGAAACATAAGCAACGGAAATCTTCGCCGATAAGTAGAACCCATGCCATCTGCCTTAACAGGCATTCTGACTGTGAAGCGTCCTAGTTCGCATGCTCGTCACCAATGAACTCTTCCTCGAACTTCTGTTCTTCAATGCCTGGTCAATTAAATAACCAGTGGCAAGCCAATGAGTACTTTGAATGTACTCGCAAGCAACCCATGTTTTGGTTCAAGATACAACAATGCATGACATAGGTAAATTTTTGCAAAAAGCTAATTTTATTGTGCTATGACATGTTCAACAATTGGTAAATCATGTATCATATGAATTCACGTAACCACAGGGACTGGTCACACATATCGACATAAAGGGAGTGGGCATCAACACAACTCGATCATGTCAAGTCCTTTGACTTGACCCAAGTAGTTTTCCCCATTGATCCAAACACACACACAATGGTTTGTAAACAAGTGGACGTAGCCCAAGAGCGGTTACCCAACTGTCCTTGACCATGGACACGGCTATTCGAATAGTTTTACACTCTACAGAGGTTGCACACTTTACCCACAAGATCCGGGGAACTTCCGTGACATCCACGACCCGCGGTACCTCAAGTACCCGGGGTAAGCACCCGATCACTATCTTTCCCTAGACGACACTAACGAGGAGTCCACTCGTTGTTCCATATCCTCACAATGTACATCATACGAGACTCACTCGAGATCGTAACATCCGAGAGGGGATGCAACGGTGTATCCGGTGCCCTGTAAAAACAGCCATGGCCGCCCTACCTGGCACGACCCCGTCCCGAGAGAGAGCATCAACTCTCACCCGTCACTAGTAATGCGGGCTCCAAGCTAGTATCGGCCTAGGTAATCAATAATGCCCTTTCCCATATAAGGGTAGAGTGGTTGCGCATGTAAGGTTGGAATAACGGTCGCAACTTAAACCAATCCATTTTGAAAACAGCACACACTTGCCTCGGTACACCAATTCGTCATCAATTGGTTACCCAACTCATTATCTCCCTCGGGCATAAGTGGCACCCGATGGGATTTTCGAAAAGTTTTTGAAAACAATCTTGCTGCCATCACCATGCATATACCCATCCCCTTTGCATAGCCACTACTATAGCGTCATATCTATTCCCACTGGCATAACCCTCATAGAAAGGTAGGGTCATGCATCATGCAAGTCTCAACGAGAAAAGCAACAGAGGCAAACCACCTCAAGTGGTCACCATTTTATCATGACTTCGGTGCAAGCAATAAAAGTGCCATATGACATGCATAAAAAGGGTTTCTTAGACATGTTCAAAGGGCTGCTTGCCTTGGTCTTCAAAGTCTTCAAGTCCTTCTCCTTCTTCTTATCCAACTACTTTGTCAAATACCGGATCTATTCGTCGCCAAAGAAATGACGGGAACATAAGGCAATAGCAAAACAGAAAAACCAAAGTGCTCATAAAGATGTCAACCTATTTTTACTAAATACTAGGGTGAAAATTAAGAAGGATAAAATTTCTAGTTTTAGATTTGGAGTGGTATAATATGATGAATGGATTTTTAGAGAGGTTTAAATATATTCAAATTTGAATTTGAATATGAACAGTACATAAAAGTTGTTTGGACATGTGTGAAAGATATACCATTAAATAGGCAGGGTTTTTACAAGAATTTAGGAACTGGAATTATTGCATTTGGATTAATATTTAATCCTGAAGAATTTTTTGCAATTTTATGGAAAAGGAAAAAGGAGAAGCAGCACTGTGCAACTGGGCCAGAAGGACCCCAGTGCAGCAGGCCCAGAGAGGATCCAGCCAGCGCGAGGCTGCCACGTCGAAGGCGTAAATGCAAAATACGCTTTCAGCCGACAGGCGAACTGGTACGTGCGTGTGTGTGTTTAAACCTGACGGGTGGGGCCCTCCTGTCGGAATGTGAGGCTGACCGACGGGCCCCACGGCCGTCATCTTCAACCTCGGGCCAGAGAGGAAGGCGAGCTCACCGGCGTTGCTGTGGTTGATGGTGAGGCGATACGAGGGCACCGGCGTACTCAGCGCGGAGTCGCCGTTCAGGCGGGGGTGGAGGCAGTCACCGAAGTGTAGGGGTTCGCCGGCGACGAGGAAGTCGGCAGAAGGGCTTCGGGAGGTGCTTGCCCCGGTTGATTCTGGCTGCAATAGAGAGGGGAGACAGAGGGGAAATGGTAAGAGAGGTGAGGTGGTTCCAGATCAAGAGAGAGAGAGAAAGGGCAAAGGAGGCATGTACCACGAGATCGACGGCGACCTGAAGCGGCGGAGCTCGAGCTCGATCTCGAGCTTGGGCGGCTCTGGGGATGAACGGAAGGCTCATGGGGGCTATTTGGAGTGGGAGAGGACGATTGGTGGCGAGAGGAGGGCTCGGGGATGCCTTATATAGGCGAGCGGTGGCCCACCGTGGGTTCGTGCACCAACGAGCTCTTGCTCGTCGTTACGGGCCTCGGGAGGGTGCTGCGCCGAGTCTAGGGTGTTCGTGGGTGTGGACTACGCCGAGGGGGAGAAGAGAGGGAGCGGGGAATGCAGCAACGTGGGTCCCCGTCGTGGCAGCGACTGGCGCGCTCGAGTGGCGCTCTGTCCGCACGCGAGGAGAGCCGGAGAGGGAGAGAGAGGAGGGGGCCAACAGTGTAGCGTGCCGCGGACGTCGATGAGCATCGGCTGGCATGAGGGGGAAAGCCGAGGTGGCCGGAGGTACTTGGTAGGGGGCGGCTATAGTGCGGGAGCGCACTGTAGCGCGCTCCAGAGTGCCCAAATGGCCGGCATGGCCAGTTTCTATGAAACATGGGCACGGACAAAGATGTCTGGTAGCTCAAGGGGGAAGTAAAGAAGAGGGGAGGAGCATTGGATGCCCTGGGGAGCTAGTAGGGGAGGAGTGGGATTGAGAGAGGGGGGAAAGGGGTTGTCTAGAGGGGTAAATGAGGTGGTTTCACCCCTTAATCATTGATCTCAGATGCAGCCATTGTTACTGGAGGTAGAGGAGGGTCGGGAGTAGCTGTGGTAAAAGGTTGAGGCCATGGAGAAGAGTGGAAGAGGTCAAAGTAGTTGTTTTGGTAAAGTGATAGAAGGTGTTTGTTGATGGTTTCGACAGGTAAATGAATTCCATTTGGCATGAGACTCCACACGGTGAAATGGCACATATAATTAGAGCCTTACACCCATTTTGAGCTTATTTGGGCAAAGTTCACAATGTAACTTTTGTAAACCCTAGAAATCAACAGAAATGGACTTGCTTAGATCTAGCTAAGCTAAACTCTTCTCCTTGGTGCACCACTTGGTTTAGTGTCATCATTTGGGGTTTAGAGCATGCCCACAAAGGTTGAGAGAAAAATAAGAAAGTTGACAATGTAAAGTTGTTCAAATTTGATTCTGGACAGAGAGGGTTTTGAGGCACTTTGATCAAGATATCATTTTCTCCAACTTGTTCCATTTGGTCTAGATACATAATTAGACCATTGGAGCATGTGCACCAAGTTTGAGAACATTTGGACATCTTTGGCAATGTAGAGTTGCTCAAACTTCAAAATGGACAGGAATGGTTTTGAGGGGATTTGGTGATGTTATCTTGTTCTCCAAGACATGAGGCTTGGCAAGATCATCCCATGTGTCATATGTGACTTGCTAGAATTTTCTTGGAATTTTTAGATAATATTTCCTTTGTATATATTTCAAATGCTTCAAATATCCAGAAAGGGTTTTTGAGGGGTTTGACCAACATTTTGAACATGACCATGTGTTGAAACTCTTATATATGGACAATATATGTCCACTAAGTTTCCCTAAATTTTCACAAATATTTTTAAAGTATTAAAATAATTTTAACCTATTAAAGACCATTTCTGGCCTCAAGAAAAAGCCCTTAAATAAAATATCAAAATAACTTTTAAAATTATATTTTTGTGGTTTATGGGAGTCCTATATCTAATAGGATTCAAATATACCTTTTTAAGGATTTTTCACACCTCAAATCAAGTACTTGTAGTGCAAACCTCAATTCAGGGATTTTTGGAAAACTAAATTTAGAAAATACTTTTTGGCCAAATTATTTTTGTAAGAAAATTCTATATTGTATTATACACATGGTATGATCATTGGGCAGATGGTTTGGATCAAGGAAATGAATTATAGAAGGTGAAGCTATGTTAACTTTTAAGAGCACTTGAAAACACACAGAGAAAACCAACTCAAATAAAAAGTTAAATAATGCAAAAGTTTTTGTCAAACCACACTTTATCATGATTTATCATCTTATGTGTTGTGCCATGAAAATCAGGGTGTGACAGACCTACCCCCTTACAAGAATCTCATCCCCGAGATTCCCAAACTAGGCACGGAAGGGAATACAAAAACTTAGGTTTGGGGTAGTCTTCGCGTCCTTATACTGCTTCTGCTTCCGAGTGGTGCTCCATTGAACCTTGAAGTACTCTATGGCGTGGCTTTGTGTATAATGGGTCTCTCACGGTGGATCAGGCTAAGCTGGGGGTCGATGGCCTGGTAATTGATGTCCTCATAGAGGTCGTGCTTGTCAGGAAGTTGAGAACGTTTCCGGAGTGGTGTTGTGTGGAAAAACATTGTGCATAGTGGGTGACTTAGGTGGTAACTCTAGCTGGTAGCCGTGTATCCTTCGTCTTGTAGTGACCTCGGAGGGGCCGATAAATCTTGGTGTGAGCTTCCTTTTGGAAAAGTTCGGTTCCTGCGAGAGGAGTGGTTTGCAGATACGTGCAGTCTTCGACGAGGAAGTTTACTTCTTGAGGGTGGTGGTTGGTATAGTTCCTCCTCCTTGACATGGCGGTCTTCAGATGTTCTCTAACCAGCTGAATGGTCCTTCTTCGGTCTTCGGGTAGTCAAGTAGTTCACCAAATATAGATGACAACCAACATGTCCAAGTACTCCATGAAGACTTGTTCATGGTGTACATAAAGTGGGATAGGGCATTGATGGTGGTGCATTGATGGTGGTCACGGTTGAGTATTGGCCAAGTGTTCTCATCCTAGGTCCAAAGCCCATGGTCTTGATCCAACCATGTTGTGGCTTAGTAGGGCTTAAGGGTTTCAAGGATGCTAGTGTGAGAGTGAACGTTCATTATCTTGCCTTTGAGCACAGTTTCTGAGATGCCAATAGTTCTATCTAGTCCTTGAAACAAATCACATCATATTACTGAAGGAATCATCTCATATAGGTCAACTCGAAACATCACTCATGTTATCTGTATCCTTACTGCTCCAGAGAGGAGATCTAACAAAACCACATATGTCAACTATCCCCAAACTCATATGTATGGTTGTCTCTATGCAAAAATCCATGGGTATAACATACCGCTGCTAAGCTTGAATTAAACATGACAATCCGACCACTCAACCTATTCCTCCAAGGCCAGAAATAGTGCATCTCTATCCTAAGGAAACACGTCGTATGCCACTCCAAGATTTTGTTTCCTTCCTATGAATCAAATCGATCAACACATTAACTTCTATCAATCACTACATAATCCATTAATTCTACAAATCCGATGTCTACGGTGTTCCATGCGATCTCCTAAAGTCCCTATAATCCCCAAATACTTGATAGGGCGACCTTACTATAGTCATTCCACCAATTTCCATTATCATGGTCAAGTAAACTCCAAGGTCAATCTTACATAGATTCCCTAAATCAACTCTGACAATTAATCCAATCTCCTAGTTTATCATCCACCGAGAAGCATGGTATCATGATTGAGATCATCAGCCTAAATCCAATTTACTCTGAACCATGTAGACTTACTCAGCATCTAGACCCCACTAGGTTCACCTATTTAAATCCAAATTTACTCCGAGGTGATAAAAGCTATGCTACTCTATCCACATGATCCCACCAAGTTCATCTACCAACATGAAAGCCTCCTAATCCACAAAAGTCTCAGATAATTCCTCAAATTGGTCTTCCCTATGGCATCGTCAATTCTTGTGCAATCTTAGGATGATAATGTGCTAGTTCACTATGTCCACTAGTTCCATAATGAACTTTGTGATGAGCAAAGGTTATTGAAGATTAACTAGTTCTCTTGCAATTTCGTAGGTTAAGCTCATGGTTAAGGACTCGAGTTGGGGTATCTCATGAAGTGTCGAAGGGTCTAGGAATGGGTTTCTAGTCTGGAGGGTTAAACATAACTCTTATGGGTTTCACTTTGTCGAGGATGCTGCAGCAAAAGTCTTCAGTGCCAGTTGGTTGCCGAAGTTGAATCCTTGGTGTATCTTGTCTTGCCGGTCTTTAGTTGATGAGAGAGTTGAGAGAGAAAAGTAGCATAGATGGGGATGCCTAAGGGGGTTCTATAGTGCAGGTGCAAACAAACAAGTGCCGAAAGGGCCAAAAGCAAACAACAAAATAAGGCAGGTGATATAGTCGTGTACTTGTTGCCTAGGGCAAAAGTGCGACTTATATCAAAACACAAACAAATAAAAACAAGCAACATACAATCATGGTTCTATTCGAACCATCATATGGACTCGACTGCGCATAGGGGGTACACGACTCATCCTACCCTAGGGGCTCTCGGATTCAGTAGTCATGCTTTGCTTCGTGCCTCATGCAGTCTTCTGGGTTTTCCTCGGTTGTTGCTACGTCTCTTGTAGTTGTTTGATGAAACAATCCGGGTTGAGCCTGAAGATTCTTCAACAACTCCCCGCCTGTTGAAGTGATGGGGTGAAGGTGGCTTCTCGTAGCAGGCATTGACTCGGTCTTCTGTTGTCTTCTTAATCATGACGATCCCTTTTTGTCTTCTAAGGCATCGATGGTACCAAGTAGGTAATCCTTTATGCAATGATATCATCAAGGCATAGTAGAGGTCCAACATGTCGGTTATGTTGATGACAACATCGACACCAATAGCGGGGAATGAAGAGAACCGTTTTCCTGCTCATTATAGTGAGGCGGACCAAATGGCGAGGTTCTCGTCCACCGGTGGTTGTCGATACAACAACGATAAGGACATGATTGCTCTATTAGCGATGTATATCATGGTCTTGCATATCTTACACCATGATCATCATAGGACAAGGTTGCATCATCCTGGGGCAAATTTAAAGGTGTCACAATCCTCTGGGTCTTCATGTTCTCATTCTTCAAAGGTGTACCTTCAGTTGGCATCGTCTTGCTGTGGTGTCGCCAATCTTGTGTTCAGAAGAGGTGGGTGAGTATTTGGCAAGGTGTAATCCTTCTAGGCTATCCACGAGGATTACAAGGAATCCTGTGGTCAGGGGCTTGAGGGTGCTAGTGACCGTTTGCACTAATTTTTGAAGGAAAGAGATCGATGGGGAAAGTATACCTTAGTTTTCGAAACACTGAGAAGGGAAGAGAAGTATAGATAGTTTTGAAGACTAGTAATAGTTTTGAAAATAGTTTTACCCTGTGTAACGACCATGCTAACTATGGCTTCCTACAGTCAGGATGGCTCTGATACCAGCTCTATGGGGACCCTGACTCATGAGTCGTGATCACCGAGTGCACGTGTACAGTGATCCCAGAGATCAATGCTCATTGAACACACAGAAGCTGAATAACAAGAGTCTTACATCCATACATACCATCTTACACAAATTGTGACCATTATGGTCAAGTCTTACATAGATAAGCCTTAAGGGCTGAACATCAAATGAAACATAAGCAGCGGAAATCTTCGCCGATAAGTAGAACCCATGTCATCTGCCTTAACCATATAGGCATTCTGACTGGGAAGCGTCCTAGTTCGCATGCTCGTCACCAATGAAATCTTCCTCGAACTTTTGTTCTTCAATGCCTGGTCAATTAAATAACCAGTGGCAAGCCAATGAGTACTTTCAATGTACTCGCAAGCAACCCATGTTTTGGTTCAAGATACAACAATGCATGATATAGGTAAATTTTTGCAGAAAGCTAATTTTATTGTGCTATGACATGTTCAACAATTGGTAAATCATGTATCATATGAATTCACATAACCACAGGGACTGGTCACACATATCGACATAAAGGGAGTGGGCATCAACCCAACTCGATCATGTCAAGTCCTTTGACTTGACCCAAGTAGTTTTCCCCATTTATCCAAACACACACACAATGGTTTGTAAACAAGTGGACGTAGCCCAAGAGTGGTTACCCAACTGTCCTTGATCGTGGACATGGCTATTCGAATAGTTTTACACTCTACAGAGGTTGCACACTTTACCCACAAGATCCGGGGAACTTCCGTGTCATCCACGACCCACGGTACCTCAAGTACCCGGGGTAAGCACCCGATCACTATCTTTCCCTAGACGACACTAACAAGGAGTCCACTCGTTGTTCCGTATCCGCACGATGTACATCATATGAGACTCACTCGAGATCGTAACATCCGAGAGGGGATGCAATGGTGTATTCGGTGCCCTGTAAAAACAGTCATGGCCGTCCTACCTGGCACAACCCCGTCCCGAGAGAGAGCACCAACTCTCCCCCATCACTAGTAATGCGGGCTCCAAGCTAGTATCGGCCTAGGTAATCAATAATGCCCTTTCCCATATAAGGGTAGAGTGGTTGCGCATGTAAGGTTGGAATAACTGTCGCAACTTAAACCAATCCATTTTAAAAACAACACACACACTTGCCTCAGTACACCACTTCGTCATCAAGTGGTTAGCCAACTCATTATCTCCCTCGGTCATAAGTGGCACCCGATGGGGTTTTTGAAAAGTTTTTGAAAACAATCTTGCTTCCATCCCCATGCATATACCCATCCTCTTTCCGTAGCCACTACTATAGCATCATATCTATTCCCACCGGCATAACCCTCATAGAAAGGTAGGGTCATGTATGATGCAAGTGTCAACGAGAAAAGCAACGGAGGCAAACCACCTCAAGTGGTCACCATTTTATCATGACTTCGGTGCAAGCAATAAAAGTGCCATATGACATGCATAAAAAGGTTTCTTAGACATGGTCAAAGGGCTGCTTGCCTTGGTCTTAAAATTCTTCAAGTCCTTCTCCTTCTTCTTGTCCAACTAATTCGTCAAATACGGGATCTATTCATCGCCAAAGAAATGACGGGAACATAAGGCAATAGCAAAACAGAAAAACCAAAGTGCTCAGAAAGAAGTCAACCTATTTTTAGTAAATACTAGGGTGAAAACTAAGAAGGATAAAATTCCTAGTTTTATATTTGGAGTGGTATAATATGAGGAATGGATTTTTAGAGAGGTTTAAATATGTTCAAATTCGAATTTGAATATGAATAGTACATAAAAGTTGTTTGGACATGTGTGGAAGATATACCATTAAATAGGCAGGATTTTTACAAGAATTTAGGAACTGGAATTATTGCATTTGGATTAATATTTAATCCTGAGGATTTTTTTGCAATTTTATGGAAAAAGAAAAAGGAGAAGCAGCATGTGCAACTGGGCCAGAAGGACGACAGTGCAGCAGGCCCAGAGAGGATCCAGCCCGTGCAAGGCTGCCACGTCAAAGGCGTAAATGCAAAATACGCTTTCAGCCGACGGGCGAACCGGTATGCGCGCGTCTGTGTTTAAACTTGATGGGTGGGGCCCTCCCGTCGGAATGTGAGGCTGACCAACGGGCCCCACGGCCGTCGTCTTCAACCTCGGGCCAGAGAGGAAGGCGAGCTCACCAGCGTCACTGTTGTCGACGGCGAGGCGATCCGAGGGCACCGGCGTGCTCAGCGCGGAGTCGCCATTCAGGTGGAGGTGGAGGCGGTTGTCGGAGTGTAGAGTTCGCTGGCGACGAGGAAGCTGGCAGAAGGGCTTCGGGAGGTGCTTGCCCCGGTTGATTCCGGCTGCAATAGAGAGGGGAGACAGAGGGGAAACGGTAAGAGAGGTGAGGTAGTTCCAGATTGAGAGAGAGAGGGCAAAGGAGGCAGGTACCACGAGATCGACGGTGACCCGAAGCGGCGGAGCTCGAGCTCGATCTCGAGCTTGGGCGGCTCTGGGGATGAACGGAGGCTCATGGGGGCTATTTGGAGTTGGAGAGGACGATTGGTGGCGAGAGGAGGGCTTGGGGATGCCTTATATAGGCGAGCAGCGGTCCACCATGGGTTCATGCGCCGACGAGTTCTTGCTCGTCGCTACGGGCCTCGGGAG
Source organism: Triticum aestivum (assembly GCF_018294505.1). Classification (NCBI taxonomy): domain Eukaryota; kingdom Viridiplantae; phylum Streptophyta; class Magnoliopsida; order Poales; family Poaceae; genus Triticum; species Triticum aestivum. The sequence goes on along the minus strand of NC_057813.1, from coordinate 574,099,762 downwards.
GGTGCTGCGCCGAGTCTAGGGTGTTCGTGGGTGTGGACTACTCCCAGGGGGAGAAGAGAGGGAGCGGGGAACGCAGCAGCGCGGGTCCCCGTCACGGGCAGCGACTGACGCGCTCGAGTGGCGCTTTGTCCGCATGCGAGGAGAGCCGGAGAGGGAGAGAGAGGAGGGGGCCGACAGTGTAGCGTGTCGCGGACGTCGATGAGCATCGGCTAGCGTGAGGGGAGAGCTGAGGTGCCGGAGGTGCTTGGCAGGGGGGGCGGCTACAGTGCGGGAGCGCACTGTAGCGCGCTCCAGAGCGCCCAAATGGCCGGCATGGACATTTTCTATGCAACATGGGCGCGGCCAAAGATGTCTGGTAGCTCTAGGGGGAAGTAAAGAAGAGGGGAGGAGCATTGGATGCCCTGGGGAGCTAGTAGGGGAGGAGTGGGGTTGAGAGAGAGAGGGAAAGGGGTTGTCCAAAGGGGTAAATGAGGTGGTTTCACCCCTTAATCATTGATCTGAGATGCAGCCATTGTTACTGGAGGTCGAGGAGGGTTAGGAGTAGCTGTGGTAAAAAGTTGAGGCCATGGAGAAGAGTGGAAGAGGTCAAAGTAGTTGTTCTGGTCAAGTGGCAGAAGGTGTTTGTTGATGGTTTGGACAGGTAAATGAATTCCATTTGGCATGAGACTCCACAGGGTGAAATGGCACATATAATTAGAGCCTTACACCCATTTTGAGCTTATTTGGGCAAAGTTCACAATGTAACTTTTGTAAACCCTAGAAATCAACATAAATGGACTTGCTTAGATCCAGCTAAGCTAAACTCTTCTCCTTGGTGCACCACTTGGTGTAGTGTCATCATTTGGGGTTTAGAGCATGCCCACAAATGTTGAGAGCAAAATAAGAAAGTTGACAATGTAAAGTTGTTCAAATTTGATTCTGGACAAAGAGGGTTTTGAGGCACTTTGATCAAGATATCGTTTTCTCCAACTTGTGCCATTTGGTCTAGATACATAATTAGACCGTTGGAGCATGTGCACCAAGTTTGAGAACATTTGGACATCTTTGGCAATGTAGAGTTGCTCAAACTTCAAAATTGACACGAATGGTTTTGAGGGGATTTGGTGATGTTATCTTGTTCTCCAAGACATGAGGCTTGGCAAGATCATCCCATAAGTCATATGTGACATGCTAGAAATTTCTTGGAATTTTTAGATAATATTTCCTCTGTAAATATTTCAAAAGCTTGAAATATCCAAAAAGGGTTTTTGAGGGGTTTGACCAATATTTTGAACATGACCATGTGTTGAAACTCTTATATATGGACAATATATGTCCACTGCGTTTCCCTAAATTTTCACAAATATTTTTAAAGTACTAAAATAAGTTTAAGCTATTAAAGGCCATTTCTGGCCTCAAGAAAATCCCTTAAATAAAATAGCAAAATAACTTTTAAAATTATATTTTGTGGTTTATGGGAGTCCTATATCTAATAGGATTCAAATATACCTTTTGAAGGATTTTTTACACCCCATATCAAGTACTTGTAGTGCAAACCTCAATTCAGGGTTTTTTGGAAAACTAAATTTAGAAAATACTTTTTGGCCAAATTATTTTTGTAAGAAAATTCTATATTGTATTATACACATGGTATGATCATTGGGCAGAAGTTTTGGATCAAGGAAATGAAGTATAGAAGGTGAAGCTATGTTGACTTTTAAGAGCACTTGAAAACACAGAGAGAAAACCAACTCAAATAAAAAGTCAAATAATGCAAAAGTTTTTGCCAAACCACACTTTATCATGATTTATCATCTTATGTGTTGTGCCATGAAAATCAGGGTGTGACAGCATACCATGATGTTTCTTATCGAATTACCACTATCGTTCATGGGTTAGGCATTAGAGACAACCGCATTCACTTTAAATAGGGCACCACGTAATTCCGTTGAGATGACAGCGTATGGTATATGGTTTAGAGAAACCTAAGTTGTCGTTCCTTAAAAGTTTGGGTCTGCGATGCTTATGTGAAAAAGTTTTAGCCTGATAAGCTCGAACCCAAAACGGATAAATGCATCTTCATAGGTCACCCAAAACAGTTGGGTATACCTCCTATTTCAGATCCGGAAGCAAAAGTGATTGTTTCTAAAACGGGTCCGTTCTCGAGGAAAAGTTTGTCTCGAAAGAATTGAGTGGGAGGATGGTGGAGACTTGATGAGGTTAATGAACCATCACTTCAACCAGTGTGTAGCAGGGCACAGGAAGTTTGTTCCTGTGGCACCTACACCAATTGAAGTGGAAGCTGATGATAGTGATCATGAAACTTCATATCAAGTCACTACCAAACCTCGTAGGACGACAAGGACGTGTACTGCTTCAGAGTGGCAAGGTAATCCTGTCTTGGAGGTCATGTTGCTAGATAACAATGAACCTACGAGCTATGGAGAAGCGATAGTGGGCTCGGATTCCAACAAATGGCTAGAGGCCATAAAAAATCCGAGAGAGGATCCATGTATGAGAACAAAGTGTGGAATTTGGAAGAACTACTTGATGGTCGTAAGGCTGTTCGGTGCAGATGGATTTTAAAAGGAAGTCGGACAATGATGGTAAGTGTCACCATTAAGAAAGCTCAACTTGTCTCTAAGATGTTTTCTGACAAGTTCAAGGAGTTGACTATGGTGAGATTTTCTCACTCGTAGTGATGCTAAGAGTCTGTTGGAATTATATTAGCAATTACTGCATGATTCATGAAATCTTGCAGATAGGATGTCAAAACATTGTTTCCTCGACGATATTCTTGAGGAAAGGTTGTATGTGATACAACCAGAAGGTTTTGTCAATCCTGAAAGATGCTAACAAGTATGCAGAGCTCCAGCAATCCTTCTAAGGACTGGAGTAAGCATCTCGGAGTTGGAATATATGCTTTGATGAGATGATCAAAGATTTTGGGTTTATACAAAGTTTATGAGAAACTTGTATTTCCAAAGAAGTGAGTGGGAGCACTATAGCATTTCTGATGAGTATATGTTGTTGACATATTGTTGATCGGAAATGATGTAGAATTTCTCGAAAGCATAAAGGGTTATTTGAAAAGTGTTTTTCAATGGAAACCCTGGATTAAGCTACTTGAACATTGAGCATCAAGATCTATAAGGATACATCAAAAATGCTTAATAGTACTTTCAAATGACCACATATCGTGACAAGATTTTGAAGGAGTTCAAAATAGATCGGCAAAGAAGGAGTTCTTGGCTGTGTTATAAGGTGTGAGTATTGGGTAAGACTCAAGACCTGACCATGGCAGAAGAGAGAGAAAGGACGAAGGACGTCCCCTATGCTTTAGACGTAGGCTCTACAGTATGCTATGCTATGTACCGCACCTGAAGTGTGCCTTGCCATGAGTCAGTCAAGGGGTACAAGAGTGATCCAGGAATGGATCATAGGACAGCGGTCAAAGTTATCCTTAGTAACTAATGGACTAAGGAATTTTCTAGATTATGGAGGTGGTAAAAGAGTTCGTCGTAAAGGGTTACGCCGATGCAAACTTTGACACTAATCTGGATTATTCTGAGTAGTAAACCGGATTCGTATAGTAGAACAGCTATTTGGAATAGCTCCAAATAGAGCATGGTAGCTGCATCTAGGAGATGACATAGAGATTTGTAAAGCACACACGGATTTGAAAGATTCAGAACCGTTGACTAATAAACCTCTCTCACAAGCGAGATATGATCAAACACCATGGGTGTTGGATTCATATAATGATGTGAACTAGATTATTGACTCTAGTGCAAGTGGGAGACTGTTGGAAATATGCCCTAGAGGCAATAATAAAATGGTTATTATTGTATTTCCTTGTTCATGATAATTGTCTATTGTTCATGCTATAATTGTATTAACTGGAAACCGTAATACATGTGTGAATACATAGACCACAACATGTCCCTAGTGAGCCTCTAGTTGACTAGCTCGTTGATCAATAGATGGTTATGGTTTCCTGACCATGGACATTGGTTGTCATTGATAATGGGATCACATCATTAGGAGAATGATGTGATGGACAAGACCCAATCCTAAGCATAGCACAAGATTGTATAGTTCGTTTGCTAAAAGCTTTTCTAATGTCAAGTATCATTTCCTTAGACCATGAGATTGTGCAACTCCGGGATATCGTAGGATTGCTTTGGGTGTACCAAACGTCACAACATAACTGGGTGGCTATAAAGGTACACTACAGGTATCTCCGAAAGTGTCTGTTGGGTTGGCATGAATCGAGACTGGGATTTCTCACTCCGTATGACGGAGAGCTATCTCTGGGCCCACTCAGTAATGCATCATCATAATGAGCTCAATGTGACTAAGTAGTTAGTAACAGGATCATGAATTACGGAATGAGTAAAGTGACTTGCCAGTAACGAGATTGAACGAGGTATTGGGATACCGACAATTGAATCTCGGGCAAGTAACATACTGATTGACAAAGGGAATTGTATACAGGATTGATTGAATCCCCGACATCGTGGTTCATCCGATGAGATCATCTTGGAACATGTGGGAGCCGACGTGGGTATCCAGATACCGCTGTTGGTTATTGGACGGAGAATGTCTCGGTCATGTCTTCATGATTCCCAAACCCGTAGGGTCTACACACTTAAGGTTCGGTGACACTAGAGTTGTTATGGGAAATAGTATGTGCTTACCAAAGGTTGTTCGGAGTCCCAGATGAGATCTTGGACGTCACGAGGAGTTCCGGAATGGTCCGGAGGTGAAGATTTATATATGGGAAGTCCAGTTTCAGTCGCAGGAATGGTTTGGGGGGTTATCAGTATTGTACCGGGACCACCGAAAGGTGTACGGGGGTCCACCGGGTGGGGTCACCTGCCCCGGGGGACTAGTGGGCTGGTGCGCACCTCCCCAAGGGCCCAAGGCACCTAGGGTTGGAAACCCTAGGGGAGGGGGGCGCCTCCACCTTGCTTGGGGGGCAAGCCTCCCCTCCTGGCCGCCGCACCCCTCTAGATGGGATCTAGAGGGGCCGGGGCCCTCTCCCCTTCACCCTGTAAATAGAGGGGGTGGGAGGGCTGCAGCAACCTTGCTTTTGGCGCCGCCCCTTCCTCCTCCAACTCTTTCTCCTCCTCCGTAGTGCTTGGCGAAGCCCTGCAGGAATACCACGAGCTCCACCACCACCTTGCCGTCGTGCTGTCGGAGTTCTCCCTCAACTTCTCCTCTCCCCTTGCTGGATCAAGAAGGAGGATACGTCCCCGGGCTATACGTGTGTTGAACGTGAAGGCGCCATTCGTTCGGTGCTAGATCGGATCTTCCGCGATTTGAATCGCCACGAGTACGACTGCATCAACCGGGTTCTTGTAACGCTTCCGCTTAGCGATCTTCAATGGTATGAAGATGCACTCCCTCTCTCCTTTGTTGCTAGAATCTCCATAGATTGATCTTGGTGATGCGTAGAAAATTTTAAATTTCTGCTAGGTTCACCAACAAAACCCTACGTCCTGCTTGATTGTATTTGATGAGTATAGGGGTTACAAGAATTGGTCTACCTCGAGATCGTAATGGCTAAACCCTAGCTATCTAGCCTATGATTGTTCTGATAGCCTCCAGGGACTAAACCCTTTGGTTTGTATATATACCGGAGGGGCCTAGGGTTGTATAGAGTCGGTTTACAAGGGAAGGAAAGAGTACATCTGGACACCAAACTTGTCGTCCACGCATATAGGAGTCCTACCCGGACACGGGGGATAGTCTTTTGCTTTTATCTTCATGGCCCATTAGTCCGGCCCCTATCGAATAGGCCGGACACCTGAGGACCCCTGAATCCAGGACTCCCTCATCATCCCCACTATATTTTTCCTTTACTTATTTTAGATTGATCTTTTGCTTTAGATGAATAAGAGTTTAGTTAGATCCTTTCTCTTTGAGAGTTTGCATAGTGATGTATCCTTGTAATCATGTGCGAGATATATAATAAAGTTTAGTTTGAGTTTTTGCTTTCTTTACTTTTCATGTTCCAATAAAAAGAAAGGAAATAAATGAAAAAGATCATATGCTAATCTTATGGTAGGTAATGACACCACATAAGGAAAAGTATCAGTAGAAAATTTTATTAGATATTGAAAAACATAGCATTGGTCAATGATGCAACTCATGAAAGAATTAATATGGGAAGAGAAGATTCACATACAAATACACTATCCTAAAAATCTTTTGTGATTGTGAGCCCCTATCAAAATATTATATGCCAAAATTGTTGACGTTGGACAAGGAAGACAACTCAATGATTTATGTTTGTTCATATTCACATAGAAGTTATATTGTCATAGATCCTTCAACATGTGGTGCTTGCCCCCATCTTTGTTAGCCAAAAAAACTGCACTAAGTAGAGATACTACGTGTGCATCCAAAAACCTTTAAATCCAAATCTTATTTTCAAGAGTCCACCATACCTACCTAAGGATTGAGTAAGATCCTTCAAGTAAGTTGGCATCAGTGCAATAAGGCAATAAAAATTGCTTCTAAAAGTGTGAGATCATTTAGTGTAAGAAAAAATTGAGCGTTATGCGAATTTGTGATGGCAAAGAATAAAAGAGACAGGCTGCATGATAAAGGTTTCCATCACAAGGGGCAATATAATGTGACATTCTTTTGCACTAAAGGGGTTGAGCATACAAACAAATAAGCACATGGCAACCTCTGCTTCCCTCTGTGAAGGTCCTATCTTTTACGTTAAGTATTTACTTTTATGCAAGAGTCAAAGTTTTTCTATATTTTCCTTTTTATTTTTTCTCCTTTGGCAAGCATCATGTGGTGAGGAAAGATCTAGGCACATATGTCCAGTTGAATATAGGTAGCATGAGTTATTATTGTTGACATCACCCTTGAGGTGAATACGTTGGGAGGCAAAATTATAAGCCCCTACCTTTCTATGTGTCCGGTTGAAATGTTTTGCTCATGTGTATGCGGTGAGTGTTAGCAATCATAGAGGACTATATGATGGTTGAGTATGTGGACTTGCCTAAAGGCTCCAATACATGACCCTTCCTGAAAAGATGATGAATTGTAGTTGGAAAGTTGACTGAAAACATAGTTTGTTGGTTTCTAATAGGGTTTATGCTTTATACTTCGATAGTGTGATGAATTGCTACTTATTCATGAGAAGTCTATGATTAAAGTTCTATGATAAAAGCTTTATGTTTAAGTTTGTTGTTGTTATAATAATTCACATGATGCTTCTATGTTTGTATTTTGTTTTTATCGACACCTCTCTCTAAGCATGTGGACATGTTTTCGGTTTTTGCTTGAGGACAAACAAGGTCTAAGCTTGAGGGAGTTGATACGTCCATTTTGCATCTGTTTACCTACTGTTATTTATATTGTTTTTATGCATAATAATGTTTTTTGGAGTAATTCTAATGCCTTTTCTCCCATAATATGCAAGGTGCACACAAAGAGGGAGAATTCCGGCAGCTGGAAATCTGGACCTGGAAAAGCTACACTAGGCCACCTATTCTGCACAACTCCCAATAAGCTGAAACTTTCGGGGAATTTTTATGGAATAAATGAGGAATATTGGAGCCAATAAGTACCAGAGGGGGCCCACCAGGTGGGCACAACCCACCTGGGCACACCAGGGAGCCCAGGCGCGCCCTGGTGGGTTGTGCTCCCCTTGGCCCACCTCCGGTGCCCATCTTCTGGTATATAAGTCATTTTGACCTAGAAAAAAAATAAGGGGAGGACTTTCGGGATGGAGCGCCGCTGTCTCGAGGCGGAACTTGGGCAGGAGCACTTTTTCCCTCTGGCGGAGTGATACCGCCGGGGGAACTTCCCTCCCGGAGGGGGAAATCATCGTCATCATCATCACCAATAACTCTCCCGTCTTGAGGAGGGAAATCTTCATCAACATCTTCAACAGTACCATCTCCTCTCAAACCCTAGTTCATCTCTTGTGTTCAATCTTGGTACCAGAACTATATATTGGTACTTGTTGGTGACTAGTAGTGTTGATTACATCTTGTAGTTGATTACTATATGGTTTATTTGGTGGAAGATTATATGTTCAGATCTAATATGCTATTTAATACCCCTCTGATCTTGAGCATGATTATCATTTGTGAGTAGTTACTTTTGTTCTTGAGGTCACGGGAGAAATCATGTTGCAAGTAATCATATGAACTTGATATGTGTTCGATATTTTGATAGTATGTATGTTGTGATTCCCTTAGTGGTGTCATGTGAACGTCGACTACATGACACTTCACCATATTTGGTCCTAAGGGAATGCATTCTGGAGTAGTTATTAGATGATGGGTTAATAGAATGATAGAAGCTTAAACCCTAGTTTATGCGCTATTCCGTAAGGGACTTATTGGATCCAAAAGTTTAATGCTATGGTTAGAATTTATTGTTAATACTTTTCTCGTAGTTGTGGATGCTTGTGAGGGGGTTAATCATAAGTGGGAGGTTTGTTCAAGTAAGAACAACATGTAAGCACCTATCCACCCACATATCAATTTATCAAACTAGCGAACACAAATCGAACCAACATGATGAAAGTGGCTAGATGGAATTCCCGTGTACCCTCAAGAACGCTTTGCTTATTATAAGAGATCGTTTTGGCATGTCCTTTGCCTCAAAAGGATTGGGCTACCTTGCTGCACTTTTGTTACTACTATCATTACTTTCTCATTACAAATTATCTTGCTATCAAACTACTCTATTACTTACAATTTCAGCACTTCTAGACATTACCTTGCTAGAAACCACTTGTCGTTTCCTTCTGCTCCTCGTTGGGTTCGACACTCTTACTTATCGAAAAGGCTACAATTGATCCCCTATACTTGTGGGTCATCACATATACTTGGTCCTTTTCAGGTACTTCGGGATGTTTTCAAGTACATAGCGTACATGATAGAACCTATGGCTAAGGCATAGGTAATGACTTTAATTTTCTCTCTATCTTCTGAAGTGGTCGGGCCTTCAGTCTGACTCAACTTCACACCTTGTAATACAGGCAAGAACCCTTTCTTTGTCTGATCCATTTGAACTTCTTCAAAACTTTATCAAGATATGTGCTTTGTGAAAGTCCTATTAAGCGTCTTGATCTATCTCTATAGATCTTGATGCCCATTATATAAGCAGCTTCACCAAGGTCTTTCATTGAAAAATTCTTATTCAAGTATCCTTTTATGCTATCCAGAAATTCTATATCATTTCCAATCAATAATAGGTCATCCACATATAATATCAGAAATGCTATAGAGCTCCCACTCACTTTCTTGTAAATACATGCTTCATCGTAAGTCTGTATAAAACCATATGATTTGATCACCTCATCAAAGCATATATTCCAGCTCCGAGATGCTTGCACCAGTCCATAGATGGATCACTGGAGCTTGCACACTTTTTTAGCACCTTTAGGATCGACAAAACCTTCTGGTTGCATCATACACAATTCTTCTTTAAGAAATCCATTAAGGAATGTTGTTTTAACATCCATTTGCCAGTTTTCATAATCATAAAATGCGGCAATTGCTAACATGATTCGGACAGACTTAAGCATCTTTATGGGTGAAAACCTTTTGTGACAAGTAGAGCTTTGTAAACAGTAACATTACCATCAGCATCAGTCTTCTTCTTGAAGATCCATTTATTTTCTATGGCTTGCCGATCATCGGGCAAGTCCACTAAAGTCCATACTTTGTTCTCATACATGGATCCTATCTCATATTTCACGACCTCAAGCCATCTGTCAGAATCTGGGCTCATCATAGCTTCTTCATAGTTCATAGGTTCGCCTTGGTCTAGTAACATGACTTCCAGGATAGGATTATCATACCGCTCTGGTGTGGATCGTGCTCTGGTCGACCGACGAGGTTTAATAGTAACTTGATATGAAGTTTCATGATCATCATCATTAGCTTCCTCTCTAGTTGGTGTAGCCATCACGGAAACGGTTTTCTGTGATGTGCTACTTTCCAATTCGAGAGAAGGTGCAATTACCTCATCAAGTTCTACTTTCCTCCCACTCACTTCTTTCGAGAGAAACTCCTTCTCTAGAAAGTATATGTTCTTAGCAACACAGATCTTGCCTTCGGATCTGTGGTAGAAGGTGTGCCCAATTGTTTCCTTAATTAGGGTATCCTATGAAGACGCAATTCTCTGATTTTGGTTTGAGCTTATCAGGATGAAGCTTTTTGACATAAGTGTCGCAACCCAAAACTTTAAGAAACGATAGCTTAGGTTTCTTGCCAAACCACAGTTCATACGGTGTCATATCAACGGATTTAGATGGTGCCCTATTTAACGTGAATGCAGTTGTCTCTAATGCATAACCTCAAAACGGTAGTGGTAAATCGGTAAGAGACATCATAGATCGCATCATATCTAATAAAGTACGGTTATACGTTCGGACACACCATTACACTGTGGTGTTCCAAGTGGTGTGAGTTGTGAAACAATTCCACATTGTCTTAAATGAAGGCCAAACTCGTAACTCAAATATTCGCCTCCATGATCAGATTGTAGAAACTTTATTTTCTTGTATGATGATTCTCCACTTCACTCTGAAATTCTTTGAACTTTTCAAATGTTTCAGACTTGTGTTTCATTAAGTAGATATACCCATACCTACTCAAATCATCTGTGAAGGTCAGAATATAACGATACCCGCCGCATGCCTCAACACTCATCTGATCGCATACATCGGTATGTATTATTTCCAATAAGTCATTAGCTCGCTCCATTGTTCCGGAGAACGGTGTTTTAATCATCTTGCCCATGAGGCATGGTTCACAAGTATCAACCGATTCATAATCAAGTGATTCCAAAAGTCCATCCACATGGAGTTTCTTCATGCGCTTTACACCAATATGACCAAAACGGCAGTGCCACAAGTATGTTGCACTATCATTATCAACTTTGCATCTTTTGGCATCAATATTATGAATATGTGTATCACTACAATCAAGATTCAACAAGAATAGACCACTCTTCTAGGGTGCATGGCCATAAAAGATATTATTCATATAAATAGAACAACCATTATTCTCTGTCTTAAATGAATAATTGTCTCGCAATAAACAAGATCCATATATAATGTTCATGCTCAACGCGGACACCAAATAACAATTATTGAGGTCTAAAACTAATCACGTAGGTAGATGTAGAGGTATCGTGCCAACAATGATCACATCAACCTTTGAACCATTCCCGACGAGCATAGTCACCTCGTCCTTAGCCAATCTTCATTTATTCCACAGCTCCTGTTTGGAGTTACAAATTTGAGCAACCGAACCAGATTCAAATACCCAAGCGCTACTACGAGAGTAAGGAACACATCCATGTATATCAAATATACCTTTGTTCACTTTGACATCCTTCTTATCTTCCAAATACTTGGGGCAGTTCCGCCTCCAGTGACCACTCCCTTTGAAGTAGAAGCACTTAGTTTCAGGCTTGGGTCCAGCTTTGGTCTTCTTCCCGGGAGTGGCAACTTGCTTGCCATTCTTCTTGAAGTTCCATTTCTTTCCCTTGGCCTTTTTCTTGAAACTAGTGGTCTTGTTAATCATCAACACTTGATGCTCCTTCTTTATTTCTACCTCTGCGGCCTTAAGCATTGCGAAGATCTCGGGAATTGTTTCATTCATCTCTTGCATATTATAGTTCATCACGAAGCCTTGTAGCTTGGTGGCAGTGATTGAAGAACTATGTCAATAACACAATTGACTGGAAGATAAACTCCCAGCTAAGTCAAGTGATTATAATACCAAGACATTTTGATATGTGTTCACCGACAGAACTGTTCTCCTCCAACGTGCAACTGTAGAACTTTTTGGAGCCTTCATATCTCTCAACCCGGGCACTTTCTTGAAATATTAACTTCAACTCTGGGAACATCTCATATGCTCCATGACGTTCAAGACGTCTTTGAAGTCCCGGCTCTAAGCCATAAAGCATGGCACACTGAACTATTGAGTACTCATCAGATCAAGCTTGCCAGACGTTCATAACATCTGCATCGGCTCCTACAGCAGGCCTGTCACCTAGTGATATGTCCATTTTGCATCATGTTTATCTAATGTTATCTATATTGTTTTTATGCATAATATTGCTTTCTGGAGTAATTCTAATGCCTTTTCTCTCATAATATGCAAGGTTCACACAAAGAGGGAGAATTACGGCAGCTGGAAATCTGGACCTGAAAAAGCTACGTCGGGCTACCTATTCTACACAACTCCAAATGAGCTGGAACTTCACGAGGATTTTTTATGGAATAAATAAGAAATACTGTAGCAAATAAACACCAGAGGGGGGCCACCTGGTGAGCACAAGACACCAGGGTGCGCCTGGGGGGTGGGTTGTGCTCAGCCCAGCCCAGCCCACCTCTTGGATTTCTATTTGATGTAACTCTTTTTGCGGTGCATTTGTTGGGATCCGATGAACTTTGAGTTTATGATCAGATCTATGTTTTTATCCATGAAAGTTATTTGAGTCTTCTTTGATCTCTTAAATGCATGATTGCTTATAGCCTCGTATTTCTTCTCCGATATTTGTGTTTTGTTTGGCCAACTTGATCTATTTATCTTGCAATGGGAAGAGGTGCTTTGTGATGGGTTTGATCTTACGGTGATTGATCCCAGTGATAGAAGGGGAACCGAAACGTATGTATCGTTGCTATTAAGGATAACAAGATGGGGTCTATTTCTACACAAATAGATCTTGTCTACATCATGTCATCATTCTTATTGCATTACTCCGTTTTTCCATGAACTTAATACACTAGATGCATGTTGGATAGCAGTCGATGTGTGGAGTAATAGTAGTAGATGCAGGCAGGAGTCGGTCTACTAATATTGGAAGTGATGCCTAGATAATGGTCACTGGATATCGTCATGATTATTTGAAGTTCTATAAATTGCCCAACAGTAATTTGTTCACCCACCATTTGCTATTTTTCTCGAGAGAAGCCACTAGTGAAATCTACGGCTCCCGGATGTCTTCTTTATTATATTTGCCTTTCCGATATATTTTTATTTGCTTTTATTTTTAGATCTATTTAACCAAATATACAAAAATACCTTGCTATATTTTATTTTATTTGGCGATCTATCTTTCAATTTATTACAACTTTCTCATGTCCATTTGCCAATTTCTGGCGTCGTTGCCCGAAAGGGATTGACAACCCCTTTTGATACGTCGGGTTGCGAGTATTTTTTATTTGTGTGCAGGTGCCATTCATGTAGTGTTGCGTGGTTCTCCTACTGGTTCAATAACCTTGGTCTCATCATTGAGGGAAATACCTACCGTTGATGTGCTGCATCATCCCTTCCTCTTGATGGAAATACAGACATAGTTCTAGCAGACATCAAAAGGAATTTCTGATTTCTTCTTTGTTTAGTAAAATTAAGATTGATGAAAAAGGGACTGGAGAAGAGTCAAATTTAGCTAGAAGGCGTCCCGATAATTATGAGGGTGAAAATCTTGTTTAGAAAATTGATAAAAGTGGGTTTTAAGAGGTCAAAACTTTTACTAGTGATATGCCCACTCTTTTGGATTACAAAGACTTTAATTATGATAGTTTCTCTTTAATTTATTGTATTTGTTTGTTGCAATCCATGATAAATTCACCCCATGCTTATGAACAAAATAAAGCTTTTACTAAACATATTGTTGATGCTTTGATGAAAGCTTTGGAAGAAAAGTTGGAATTAGAAGTTTCAATTCATAGAAAATTACATGATGAGTGCGAACCTACTATCAAAGTCAAGATTAAAAATTATGAGTGTTTTGCTTTATGTGACTTGGGTGCTAGTGTTTCAAAAATTCTGAAATCTTTATGTGATATGCTTGGTCCTGCCGATATTGAAGAATGTTCTTTAAATTTGCACATGGCGGATTCTACTATTAAAAAGCCTATTGGAAGAATTAGTGATGTTCTTATTCTTGCAAATAGGAATTATGTGCACATAGATTTTACTATTTTTGATATTGATTGCAATCCAGCTTGTCCAATTATTCTTGGTAGATCGTTTATACGTACTATTGGTGTCGTGATTGATATGAAAGAAGGCAATATTAAATTTAATTTCCACTAAGAAGGGTATGGGACACTTCCCTAGAACAAGATTTAGGCCACCATATGAATCAATCATGAGGGCATCTTCTGGATCTAGAACCAAAGATGACAATACTTAGATCCTTGCTTTATGCCTAGCTAGGGGCGTAAAACGATAGTGCTCGTTGGGAGGCAACCCAACTTGTATCTTTTTGCTTTTGGGTTTTCTTGTTGTTTTCAATGAAATACCCAATTATGCATCTAGTTAGAAGTGTTTTTGTGGTCTAAATTAATGTTTGTGCCAAGCAAAGCCTTTAGGATCTTGTTGGGTGATAGAAACTTTTGTGCTCAGAAAAATAATTTTCAAAAATCACAGAAACGTGCTTTTACTCTGAATTTTTTACGCAATACTGATATACAAATTGACCATGTTGTCCTAATTTTTCAGAAACTTTGGAGTTACAGAAGTATTCAAAGTTCCCTGATTGCTATAGACTGTTCTGTTTTTGACAGATTTTGTTTTCTTTGTGTTGTGTGCTTGTTTTGATGATTCTATGGATTTGAAGAGTTTTTGCCATAGAAAAGTTGGAATACAGTAGATATAATACAAGAATAAAATATTAATGGGTTTGCAACAGTACTTATAGTAGTGATTTACTTTCTTATACTAACGGATCTCATGAAGATTTTGTTGAGTTTTGTGTGATTGAAGTTTTGAAGTTTTGGGTGATATTAGGATGGATGAAGGAATAAGTAGTAAGAAGGGCCTAAGCTTGGGGTTGCCCATGGCATCCCAAGCTATTATCCAAAGAGAAGCAACCAACTAAGCTTGGGGATGGCCGAGTGGCATCCCCTCTTTCTTTTAACGACCATCGGTATTTTACTCGGAACTATATTTTTATTCATCACATACTATGAGTTTTGCTTGGGGCATCTTGTATGATTTGAGTCTTTGCTTGTTTTGCTTTTTATTTTTAGTCTTGAATCATTGCTGGACACACGTATTTGAGAGAGCCAAAATTATGCTATGACTTGTTAGAATTGCTCTCTATGCTTCGCTTATGAGCTATGGAATTGCTCTAGTGGTTCACTTATATCTTTTTTACCACGGTGTGCTTTGTTATTTTTGAAGAAATGCTCTCATGCTTCACTTAGATTTATTTGGGAGTTAGTAAATTTTTGAAGAAATTTTCTCTTGCTTCACTTAAATTATTTTGAGATAAAGAAATATTATGCTCATGATCTTCATTTATATTTGTTTGAGCTTATCAAAAGCAACAGATGAAAATTAGTCCCAAAGTGATAGATATCCAAGATGGATATAATAAAAAAATTGCATGTGCCATCTCTAATTTTCAAAATTCATTATCTTTTGTGTGCTCGTACCGCTCATGAAACGGTAGGGGGTGGCTAATATATTTCCATGCTAGATATGTTATTCTCACGATTAGTGTTTATTCACTTGTCATTGCACGAGAGTAAGGCAAACGTATTAGGGATGCCCAGTCCCAAAATGAAAAATCAATTTACTTTATGTTATCAAATAATAAATTCCTTGGAAAGTGTTGGTATGGAAGGCACCCGTGGATACGGTTAGCCATGGAAAGTGAAAGTATGGTGGAAAAAGGAATAAACTTTATTTTCTGGTTGGGAACCGCCTATGATGTGCCTAGCATGGAAAGTATTGGGAACTACTCGATCGTTCTTGTTGACAGGAAAAGCATGCCTCCCAAAATGTTTTATCTATCTTTTTCGCTTTGAGCTCTGACACCTCTACAAATCCCTATTTCCCTCTGCGAAGGGCCTTTCTTTTACTTTATGCAATTTTTATTTTTACTCGAGTCTCCATCTTCTCTTATAAAGCACCAACTAAGGGGCACTATGATCGTACTTGAGCATTGGGTGTAGCTAATATGTGAGTGTGTTTCATGAATGGATCAATGATTGAGCATAATGGGCTAGGGACAACTTATTTTAGCTTTGATATTTTGAAAGACATGGTTGCTTGTTGATATTCTTGAGTATTAAAGTCCTCATGTCAAAACTAGACTATTGCTTTGAACCATATAAAAGTCCAAATGTCCATGCTACAAAGAAAAGATTATGTGATGAACATGTGAGGCAGCATTCCACATCAAAAATTCTGTTTTATCATTTACCTACTCGAGGACGAGCATGAATTAAGCTTGGGGGTGCTGATACGTCTCCAACGTATCTATATTTTTTTTTATCATTCTTGGATGTTTTACAATCATTTTATATCATTTTTGGTACTAACCTATTGACATACTGCCCAGTGCTAGCTAATGTTTTCTACTTGTTTTTCGTAGGAAATCAATACCAAATGGAGTCCAAACGCAGCAAAACTTTTTATGGATTTTTTCTGGACCAGAAGACACCATATGGGCCAAGAAAGTACCTAAGGGGTGCTCCAAGGGGAGAACAACCCACCAGGGCGTGCATGGGGGCCTAGGCACGCCCATGTGGGTTGTTGAAAGCACAAGTGCTCCCTAGGTGATTTTGATAATTAATGTCAACATATCTCTTGTTGGGCTAATACTTCTACCTAGTATGTTTCCAGATAAGTTCAAAAATGAAGTGGCATGGACTAAAAGATGTGGAACCCCTTAAAGATGCTAAGGACAAAGGATTGGCTCAAGCTTCAAGCTCAAGACTCTACATTTTACATTTTAGTGATCCAAGATCACATTGAGTCTATAGGAAAAGCCAATACTATCAAGGAGGGATGAGGTGTTGATTAATGAGCTTCTTGCTTCATAGTGCTTAGTGATATGCTCCGAAACCCTCAACTACTTTCCCACATCCACATATGACCTAAACCCAAAGTCCAACTTGGCCCCACCGATTCTTTCTATCCGGCGCCACCGAGTTCAAATGTCATAGCCACTAGCACAAACCCTAGGTAAATCGGTCTCACCGATAGGGATCTCGGTCTCACCGAGATGGGATTTTAATCTCTCTGTGTATGTCCATTATCAAAATCGGTCTTACCGAGTTTGAGTAATCTGTCCTACCGAGATTACAATGCAAACTCTCTGGTTAGCTTATTACCAAAATCGGTCTCACCGAGTTTGTGTAATCGGTCACATCGAGTTTGCCTGACCAACTCTCTAGTTAGCTTATTACCAAAATAGGTCTCACCGAGTTTGTGTAATCGGAATCACCGAGATTACGTTATGCCCTAACCCTAACCATATCGGTCCTACCGAGTTGCATGTCGGTCCCACCGAAAACCCTAACGGTCACTAGGTTTACTAAATCGGTCTGGCCGAGTTTGTTGATTCGGTCCCACCGAGATTGGTAAATTGTGTGTAACGGTTAGATTTTGTGTGGAGGCTATATATACCCCTCCACCTCCTCTTCATTCGTGGAGAGAGCCATCAGAACAAACCTACACTTCCAACTTACCATTTCTGAGAGAGAACCACCTACTCATGTGTTGAGGCCAAGATATTCCATTCCTACCATATGAATCTTGATCTCTAGCCTTCCCCAAGTTGCTTTCCACTCAAATCTTCTTTCCACCAAATCCAAATCCTATGAGAGAGAGTTGAGTGTTGGGGAGACTATCATTTGAAGCACAAGAGCAAGGAGTTCATCATCAACAAACTATTTGTTACTTCTTGGAGAGTGGTGTCTCCTAGATTGGCTAGGTGTCACTTGGGAGCCTCCGACAAGATTGTGGAGTTGAACCAAGGAGTTTTTAAGGGCAAGGAGATCGCCTACTTCGTGAAGATCTACCGCTAGTGAGGCAAGTCCTTCGTGGGCGACGGCCATGGTGGGATAGACAAGGTTGCTTCTTCGTCGACCCTTCTTGGGTGGAGCCCTCCGTGGACTCGCGCAGCCGTTACCATTCGTGGGTTGAAGTCTCCATCAACGTGGATGTACGATAGCACCACCTATCGGAACCACGGATCAAAAATCACCGTGTCTCCAAATTGCGTTTGAAATCTCCAAACCCTTCCCTTTACATTCTTGCAAGTTGCATGCTTTAATTTCCGCTGCTCATATACTCTTTGCATGCTTGCTTGAATTGCATTAAAATTGCTTGACTTGTGCTAAGTTTTTTAAAATCTGCCAAAGACTAAAATTGGGAAAAGGTTAAGTTTTTTTTAGTCAAGTAGTCTAATCACCCCCCCCCCTCTAGACATACTTCAAGATCCTACAAGTGGTATCAGAGCTTGGTCTCCATTGCTTCGGTTTAATCACCATTGGAGGAAGATGGATGAGTCTACTTTGGGGAGTCATATACATAGAGTGCCTATACTTAATGGAGAATATTTTCATGAATGGAAAAATGAGATGCTTGTAATTTTCAATCAATATCATTTGAACAAGTACATTGCTAGTCCTTGTGCACCTCACGGTTATCCTATGCATCCTACCCTTGATGAGTTGATTGACATGATTAGAAATGTTAGAACTAATAATCTTATCACTAGAGGCTTGCCTAGAAACTTGATTGGAAAACTGCCTACTCTTGAGTGTGCCTACACTATATGGAAATTTCTTGAGGAACGATTTCCTAATTATTCTTTGAAAAATCTGGATGAAATTCTTCATAAGACTATTGCCTTGAGTAAATGAATTCCAATGATCCTATGTTTGGTAATTGTCTATTTGAACTTACAAATCTTATGCGTGCCAAAGGAAATGTTGGAATTATTAGTGATATTATTTCCAAAGATACTAGACTTCATAAAGGAGATCATTGTCAAACTCATACTAATGAATCACCCTCGCTAGGAGTTGATCCACCACATGACGATGTCGAACATGGATACTATGGTGAGGATGATGATGATGACTTTGATCTTGATGATGCAACGAGACACTTTGGTCTTATGACAAATCTTCGGGGATATATGGCAGGAGGAAAGGAATGGGTTCTTGACAGTGGATGTACCGATCACATGACCGGAGATAAAGACATGTTTCCTGAGCTTGCTAAAAACGATGGTCCTCGAAAGTATGTCAGTTTCGGTGACAACTCAAAGGGTAAGGTGGTTGGCCTTGGTAAGGTGGCCATCTCACATGACAGCTCCATTCAAAATGTTATGCTCGTTGACTCTCTTGGCTACAACTTACTTTCAGTATCTAGACTTGCTGATTTCGGTTTAAATGTCCTATTTACTGAAGTAGATTGCCAAGTGTTTCGTAGAGACAATCATAAAATGGTCTTTACTGGTATACGTAGAGGTGATCTTTACATTGTTGATTTCACTAAAAAGGCTCAACCTAGAACTTGCTTCATTGCTAAATCCTCTAAAGGTTGGTTATGGCATAGACGATTAGGTCACGTTGGCATGCAAAATCTTGACAAGCTTATTAAAGGGAATCATATCCTTGGTGTTAACGATGTCATATTTGATAAGGATAGACTTTGCAGTGCTTGTCAAGCAGGTAAACAGGTTGGAGGAAGGCATCCCGTGAAGAACATCATGACCACAAGGAGGCCACTTGAGCTACTTCACATGGATCTTTTTGGTCCCAACGCCTACAAAAGTCTCGGTGGAAATTCTTTTGGTCTAATTATAGTTGATGATTTTTCAAGATTTACGTGGGTGTTCTTTCTCGATGACAAATCGCAGGTCCAAAAGATCTTCAAAAACTTCGCCAGGAAGGCTCAAAATCAGTTTGAAGTGAAGATCAAGAAGGTTCGCAGCGACAACGAAACGGAGTTCAAGAACGCAAATGTGGACACCTTTCTTGATGAAGAAGGGATTTCACATGAGTTCTCGGCTACATACACACCTCAACAAAATGGAGTTGTTGAGAGCAAGAACCGGACGCTCATCGAAATGGCAAGAACGATGCTTGATGAGTACAAGACGCCAAAGCACTTTTGGGCAGAAGCGGTTGAGACAGCTTCTCATGCAACAAATCGCTTGTATCTTCACAAGCTACTCAGCAAGACGGCATACGAGCTCCTCACCGGTAACAAACCCCAAGTTGGATACTTTTGAGTATTCGGCTCAAAGTGCTACATTCTTGATAAGCATCATCGTTCTAAATTTACTCCTAAGTCTCATGAAGGTTTCCTACTTAGTTATGGCTCAAACTCTCACACATACCGTGTCTACAACAATTTCACCCGAAAGGTTGAAGAGATGGTAGATGTGAAGTTTGATGAATCTAACGGCTCGCAAGTAGAGAAATTGCCAATTGATGTAGGAGACAAAGACCCCTCGCAAGCAATCCAAGACTTTTCTATTGGCAAGATTCGTCCAACGGAGGTGAAGGAGAGTACCTCGTCCGTCCAAGTGGAAGCTTCTACGTCACGACAAGGTGAACCAAGAGTTGACACGGAAGCATCCACAAGTGGGACACACCAAGATGAAGAAAACAAGGAAGTACATCAAGAACGTCAACAACCACCTTCTCCACCACGACAAGAGAACGACAACGCCAACAATGAAGAAGGCCAAGAAGAAGAACAAGATGAAGAAGATGTTCAACCAAGACCCAAGCAAAAGCTTTCACGAGTTCGAGCAAGGATTGCTAAAGACCATCCCGTTGAGCAAATCTACAATGATATCCAAACCGGGAGAATCACTCGCTCTAAAACACGTTTAGCTAACTTTTGTGAACACTATTCATTCATCTCTAGCATTGAACCTATGAAGGTTGAAGAAGCATTGGAAGATCCAGATTGGATAAATGCTATGCATGAAGAGCTACACAACTTTGAGAGAAAACAAGTTTGGACATTGGTTGAGAAGCCCGACAACAACCACAACATCATAGGTACCAAATGGGTGTTTCGCAACAAGCAAGATGAAGATGGACAAGTAGTTCGCAACAAAGCACGTCTCGTCGCCCAAGGTTACACACAAGTCGAAGGTATGGACTATGGTGAGACTTATGCTCCTGTTGCTAGACTTGAATCCATTCGCATCTTACTTGCCTATGCTAATCACCATGATATCACCCTGTACCAAATGGACATTTAAAGTGCTTTTCTAAATGGTGAAATATAGGAGTAAGTTTATGTTAAACAACCTCCCGGCTTTGTTAATCCTAAGAAACCTGATCATGTTTACAAACTTCGCAAAGCCCTTTATGATCTTAAACAAGCTCCTAGAGCTTGGTACAAATGCTTAACCAAGTTACTTATTGAAAAAGGCTTTGAAATTGGGAAAATTGATTCTACACTTTTTACTAAAAGGGTTAATGGAGAATTATTTGTATGCCAAATTTATGTTGATGACATTATATTTGGATCAACTAACCCTCATTTTAGTGAGAAGTTTGGAAAGCTAATGTCAGAGAAGTTTGAGATGTCAATGATGAGTGAACTCAAATTCTTTCTTGGATTGCAAATCAAGCAAACTAAGGAAGGTACTTTTGTCTCTCAAACGAAGTACACTAAGGACTTATTCAAGAAGTTCAATATGCAAGAATGCAAAGGTATGACTACACCCATGCCTACTAGTGGACATCTCTATTTGACCAAAGATGGTGAACCGGTTGATCAAAAGGTTTACCGCTCTATGATTGGTTCATTGTTATACCTATGTGCTTCACGTCCCAATATTATGCTAAGTGTGTGCATGTGTGCAAGATATCAAGTTGCACCTAAAGAATGTCATCTTAAGGCCGTGAAAAGGATAGTGAGATACTTAATTCATACACCAAATTTTGGCATTTGGTATCCTAAGAGGGCCTCTTTCAATCTTGTTGGCTACTCCGACTCGGACTATGCCGGAGACAAGGTTGATAGAAAGTCCACTTCGGGTACTTGTCAATTCCTTGGTAGATCTCTTGTGTCTTGGTCATCCAAGAAACAAAACTCGGTATCCTTATCCACCGCCGAAGCGGAATACATTGCCGCTGGTTCATGTTGTGCTCAATTACTTTGGATGACACAAACTCTTAAAGATTATGGGATATACGTGAAACATGTTCCATTACTTTGTGACAACGAAAGTGCTATCAAGATTGCTCATAATCCCGTGAAACATTCTCGAACTAAGCATATTGAAGTTCGTCATCATTTCATTCGAGATCATGTTGCCAAAGGGGATATTGATCTTAAGCATGTTCGCACCGAAAAACAATTAGCAGACATTTTCACTAAACCTCTTGATGAGAAAGTGTTTTGCAGGTTGAGAGGAAAATTGAATATCATTGATGCTTCAAACTTGGAGTAGGAACTCCATTTTATACATGCAAGACATATGCCTCTGACTAATCCTTGATATTTCTCTTATGATGAAAATCTTACATCTTGGATATATTTGCATCTTGCATGTCATCTAACATTTGTAGAAATTTGGAGGAATCTAAATCTATGAGATTGCAACACACTCACATATTGAGCGATCTCAACATCTCCAAAGTCTCTACATAATGGTGGTTGAATACAAGGAAGCACAAATCCATACACACATATTCTTTGACAAATTCTATGTTGAAATTCATGATTGTTATTTTGGATACACAAGTGCTCTTCCTTGCAAGAACTAACCCATGTAGGTAGATGAAATCAAATTCCAAGTGGTGCTCCCAACTCTTGATGAACTACATCAACCTTGAGCAACCCACACAAGCTCAACTACATGAATGATCAACACCATCACCCAAGGTATGTTTTTCCATCTTAGAGAAGCTTCACTCCAAGACATGAGTTGAAGCAACTCAACAAGATGTGAATACATCAAGATGCTTAAACGAAAAATGGTAACCCCATTTTGAGCTTAAATGATGAGTATGACCTATGATCAAGTGAACTCACTTGACTCCTAAGTCAATATACTCTAACATAGTTGACTTTGTCGCCGACCAATTCTAGATGAAGTTCTCTCGTGTTCTTTTCTGTGCTCTTGCATTTGTCTCTTGCATATTTGTTTCCCCTTACAAAAAAACTTCATCTAGATTTCTTTTAAAGTTTCTTCTAGTTTACTGTCTGTTCTCCATTTCCTGCATTCAATTCATCCAATTCCTAGCAAATCCTTGTGAGATCTTACGTGTCGAGTGAGCTGAGGTGACAAGTGTTTTCTCTGTGATGAAATCGGTCCCACCGGTGTGTCAGTTTCGGTCCCACCGAAACCTTTCAGTGCTACCGAAGAATACAACGCGGTGCTACCGATCTCACTACAAGAAAAACAACCTGTCACTTATTTCTGTGTTTCTTTTGATCCAGCTCCACTCAATGAATCTTGTCCTCTACCAGCATCATTTTTTTTCTTGCTGCCTTGACTTGTGACTCAAGGACCAAACCCATGTGACAACAAATCCAGAAGATCCTTCTTGGAAATTGATGTCAAAGGGGGAGAGAGAGATCACATCAAAAGCTTTATGTATAGAGAGAGATCACATCAACTTTATCATATCTCTAGGGGGAGAAAATACTCAAGGAAAGAGAAGAGTAATCTTCAATGATCCCAGATGCTTGGTGTTCAAGAGGAGAGATGCTACATGTCTTCTAGAGGGGAAAGACATGTTCATATGTGCTTAATTGCTTTAGCTCTGTTCATTTACTTTCTTGAGCTCTGATTTTCTGTTCCCTATCTTCTCCCAGTATCCCATGCTAGATTCAGGGGGAGCAAGATACTCAAGGGAAAGGAAATCTTTAAATTCATTGCATAACTTTATCTTTGGGGACATGTCTAATCCAATGTGGTACTTGGTACTCACTCTCTACATGTCATCCTAGTCTTCGTATCCTTGTGTCTTCTTCTCGTTTGCTCTAGCTAGTAGATGCATCTGTGTTATCTAACCTTATTTTCACAGGTTCACTTCATCCTAAGCCAACTCAAGACCACAAGGTAAGTATATGCATCACAAATCATGTATATGAGAAATTCTTGCTGATGTACATACTGTTTGCAAGAAGGACTCATAAGCATGAAGATACATTTCCCATAATTCTTCGCTCTGATGCATATAGCCAAGATACATGTAACACATTGCCTACTCTGTCATGCTTATGCATTCAGATGCTCCTATATTCCATATTCACATGATTGCATACATGTAGGGGGAGCCTATGCTTGTTACATGTCCTTCCAAGGCTTTACTTGTTATTGTAGTTATCCTCTATCTAAAGCTTTGATGTATGTTGTCATCAATTACCAAAAAGGGGGAGATTGAAAGCACAAGTGCTCCCTAGGTGATTTTGGTAATTAATGTCAACATATCTCTTGTTGGACTAATACTTCTACCTAGTATGTTTTCAGATAAGTTCAACAATGAAGTGGCATGGACTAAAAGATGTGGAACCCCTTAAAGATGCTAAGGACAAAGGATTAACTCAAGCTTCAAGCTCAAGACTCTACATTTTACATTTTAGTGATCCAAGATCACATTGAGTCTATAGGAAAAGCCAATACTATCAAGGAGGGATGAGGTGTTGCTTAATGATTTTCTTGCTTCATAGTGCTTAGTGATATGCTCCAAAACCCTCAACTACTTTCCCACATCCACATATGACCTAAACCCAAAGTCTAACTCGGCCCCACCGATTCTTCCTATCCGGCGCCTCCGAGTTCAAATGTCATAGCCACTACCACAAACCCTAGGCAAATCGGTCTCACCGATAGGGATCTCAGTCTCACCGAGATGGGATTGTAATCTCTCTGTGTATGTCCATTATCAAAATCGGTCTTACCGAGTTTGAGTAATCGGTCCTACCGAGATTACAATGCAAACTCTCTGATTAGCTTATTACCAAAATCGGTCTCACCGAGTTTGTGTAATCGGTCACACCGAGTTTGCCTGACCAACTCTCTAGTTAGCTTATTACCAAAATCGGTCTCACCGAGTTTGTGTAATCGGAATCACCGAGATTACGTTATGCCCTAACCCTAACCATATCGGTACTACCGAGTTGCATGTCGGTCCCACCAAAAACCCTAACAGTCACTAGGTTTACTAAATCGGTCTGACCGAGTTTGATGATTCGGTCCCAAGGATTGGTAAATTGTGTGTAATGGTTAGATTTTGTGTGGAGGCTATATATACCCCTCCACCTCCTCTTCATTCGTGGAGAGAGCCATCAGAACAAACCTACACTTCCAACTTACCATTTCTGAGAGAGAACCACCTACTCATGTGTTGAGGCCAAGATATCCCATTCCTACCATATGAATCTTGATCTCTAGCCTTCCCCAAGTTGCTTTCCACTCAAATCTTCTTTCCACCAAATCCAAATCATGTGAGAGAGAGTTGAGTGTTGGGGAGACTATCATTTGAAGCACAAGAGCAAGGAGTTCATCATGAACACACTATTTGTTACTTCTTGGAGAGTGGTGTCTCCTAGATTGGCTAGGTGTCACTTGGGAGCCTCCGACAAGATTGTGGAGTTGAACCAAGGAGTTTGTAAGGGCAAGGAGATCGCCTACTTCGTGAAGATCTACCGCTAGTGAGGCAAGTCCTTCGTGGGCGACGGCCATGGTGGGATAGACAAGGTTGCTTCTTCGTGGACCCTTCTTGGGTGGAGCCCTCCATGGACTGCGCAGCCGTTACCCTTCGTGGGTTGAAGTCTCCATCGACGTGGATGTACGATGGCACCACTTATCGGAACCACGGCTCAAAAATCACCGTGTCTCCAAATTGCGTTTGAAATCTCCCAACCCTTCCCTTTACATTCTTGCAAGTTGCATGCTTTAATTTCCGCTGCTCATATACTCTTTGCATGCTTGCTTGAATTGCATTAAGATTGCTTGACTTGTGCTAAGTTTGCTAAAATCTGCCAAAGACTAAAATTGGGAAAAGGTTAAGTTTTTATTTGGTCAAGTAGTTTAATCACCCCCCTCTAGACATACTTCAAGATCCTACAGTTGTGCCCACCTCGGTGGCCTCCCGCACCGCCTCTTTGCTCTATAAATACCCCAATATTCCAGAAACCCTTGGAGAGTCGACAAAATCAATTCCAGCCGCCGCAAGTTCCAGAAACATCAGATCCGATCTATACACCATCACAGATGGGTTCATCATGTCGATTGGTGCCTCTTCGATGATGCGTGAGTAGTTCTTTGTAGACCTACGAGTCCATAGTTAGTAGCTAGATGGCTTCCTCTCTTTCTCTCTCTCTCTCTCTCTCTCTCTCTCTCTCTCTCTTGATTCTCAATACAATGGTCTCTTGGAGATCTATTTGATGTTACCCTTTTTGCGGTGTGTTTATTGGGATCCGATGAACTTTGAGTTTATGATCAGATCTATGTTTTTATCCATGAAAGTTATTTGAGTCTTCTTTGATCTCTTATATGCACGATTTCTTATGGCCTCGTATTTCTTCTCCGATATTTGGGTTTTGTTTGGCCAACTTGATCTATTTATCTTGCAATGGGAAGAGGTGCTTTGTGATGGGTTCGATCTTACGGTGCTTGATCCCAATGACAGAAGGGGAACCGACATGTATGTATCGTTGCTATTAAGGATAACAAGATGGGGTCTATTTCTACATAAATAGATCTTGTCTACATCATGTCATCGTTCTTATTGCATTATTCCGTTTTCCAATGAACTTAATACACTAGATGCATGCTGGATAGCGGTCGATGTGTGGAGTAATAGTAGTAAATGCAGGCAGGAGTTGGTCTACTAATCTTCGACGTGATGCCTATATAATGATCATTGCCTAGATATCATCATGATTATTTGAAGTTCTATCAATTTCCCAACAGTAATTTGTTTTTTTCTCGAGAGAAGCCACTAGTGAAATCTATGGCCCTCGGGTCTCTTCTTTATTATATTTGCCTTTGTGATCTATTTTTATTTCCTTTTATTTTCAGATCTATTGAACCAAAAATACAAAATACCTTGCTGCATTTTATTTTGTTTGGCGATCTACCTATCAATTTGTTACAACTTTCTCACGTCTATTTGCCAATTTCTGGAGTCGTTGCCCAAAAGGGATTGACAACCCCTTTAATATGTCAGGTTGCGAGTATTTGTTATTTGTGTGTAGGTGTCGTTCACGTAGTGTTGCGTGGTTCTCTTACTGGTTCGATAAGCTTGGTCTCATCACTGAGGGAAATACCTATCGTTGATGTGTTGCATCATCACTTCCTCTTTGGGGAAATACCGACGTAGTTCTAGCAGACATCACTTACCCATTGGCTCTATATGATATGCCATGTTGTGTACCACACATGATGTGTGCTTTGCCACATGGTTGGCAAAGGGGCTACAAGAGTGATCCAGGAGTGGATCACTGGACAATGGTCCAAATTATCCTTAGTTACTAGAGGACCAAGGAAATGTTTCTCAATTATGGAGGTGATAAAGAGTTCGTCATAAAGGGTTACGTCGATGCAAGCTTTGACACCGATCCGGATAACTCTAAGTAGCAAACCAGATACGTATAATGGAGCAGTCATTTGGAATAGCTCCAAGTAAAGCGTGATAGCAGCATCTATAGTATGACATAAGGATTTTCAAAATACACATGGATCTGAATGTTGCAGACCCATTTGACTAAAACCTTTCTCGCAAGCAAAACATAATCGAACCCCAGTACTCATTGGGTGTTAATCACATGGTGATGTGAACTAGAATGTTGATTCTAGTGCAAGTGGAAGACTATTGGAAATATGTGTTGGGGAACGTTGCAAAAAATAAAAAAATTCTACGCTTCACCAAGATCAATCTATGAGTTCATCTAGCAACGAAAGAGAGAGGAGTGCATCTACATACCCTTGTAGATCGCGAGCGGAAGCGTTCAAGAGAACGGGGTTGAGGGAGTCGTACTCGTCGTGATCCAAATCACAGATGATCCTAGTACTGAACGGACAGCACCTCCGCGTTCAACACACGTACGGTTGGGGAAGACGTCTCCTCCTTCTTGATCCAGCAAGGGGGAAGGAGAGATTGATGGAGGTCCAGCAGCACGACGGCGTGGTGGTGGATGCAGCAGCGATCTCGGCAGGGCTTCGCCAAGCTCTACGAGAGGGAGAGGTGTAGCAGAGGGAGAGGGAGGCGGCAAGAGCATGGGTGCGGCTGCCCTCCCTCCCTCCCCCCTCTTTATATAGGGCCCCTAGGGGGCGGCAGCCAAGGGGGTGGCTTGCCCCCCAAGCCAGGTGGAGGCGCCCCCACCCCTAGGGTTTCAAACCCTAGGCACAGGGGGGCCCAAGGGGGAGCGCATGGGCTGGTTCCCCTCCCACTTCAGCCCGTGGGGCCCTCCAGGATAGGTGGCCCCACCCGATGGACCCCCGGGACCCTTCCGATGGTCCCGGTACAATACCGGTGACCCCCGAAACTTTCCCGATGGCCGAAACTTGACTTCCTATATATAATTCTTCACCTCCGGACCATTCCGAACTCCTCGTGACGTCCGGGATCTCATACGGGACTCCGAACAACTTTCGGATTACTGCATACTAATATCTCTACAACCCTAGCATCACCGAACCTTAAGTGTGTAGACCCTACGGGTTCGGGAGACACGCAGACATGACCAAGACGACTCTCCGGTCAATAACCAACAGCGGGATCTAGATACCCATGTTGGCTCCCACATGCTGCTCGATGATCTCATCGGATGAACCACGATGTCGAGGATTCAAGTAACCCCGTATACAATTCCCTTTGTTGATCAGTACGTTACTTGCCCGAGATTCGATCGTCGGTATCCCAATACCTCGTTCAATCTCGTTACCGGCAAGTCACTTTACTCGTACCATAATGCATGATCCCATGACGAAATTCTTGGTCACTTTGAGCTCATTATGATGATGCATTACCGAGTGGGCCCAGAGATACCTCTTTGTCATACGAAGTGACAAATCCCAGCCTCGATCCATGTCAACCTAACAGACACTTTCGGGGATACCTGTAGTGTACCTTTGTAGTCACTTAGTTACGTTGTGACGTTTGGTACACCCAAAGCACTCCTACGGTATCCGGGAGTTACACGATCTCATGGTCTAAGGAAAAGATACTTGACATTGGAAAAGCTCTAGCAAACGAACTACACAATCTTGTGCTATGCTTAGGATTGGGTCTTGTCCATCACATCATTCTCCTAATGATGTGATCCCGTTATCAATGACATCCAATGTCCATAGTCAGGAAACCATGACTATCTGTTGATCAACGAGCTAGTTAACTAGAGGCTTACTGGGGACATGTTGTGGTCTATGTATTCACACATGTATTATGATTTTCGGATAACACAATTATAGCATGAATAATAGACAATTATCATGAACAAGGAAATATAATAATAATCCTTTTATTATTGCCTCTAGGGCATATTTCCAACAGTCTCCCACTTGCACTAGAGTCAATAATCTAGTTACATTGTGATGAATCGAACACCCATGAGTTCTGGTGTTGATCATGTTTTGCTCGCGGAAGAGGTTTAGTCAACGGATCTGCGACATTCAGATTGGTATGCACTTTGCAAATATCTATGTCTCCATCTTGAACATTTTCAAGAATGGAGTTGAAGCGACGCTTGATGTGCCTGGTCTTCTTGTGAAACCTGGGCTCCTTGGCAAGGGAAATAGCTGCAGTGTTGTCACAGAAGAGGGTGATTGGTCCCGACGCATTGGGTATGACTCCTAGGTCGGTGATGAACTCCTTCATCCAGATTGCTTCATGCGCTGTCTCCGAGGCTGCCATGTACTCCGCTTCACATGTAGATCCCGCCATGACGCTCTGCTTGCAACTGCACCAGCTTACTGCCCCTCCATTCAAAATATACACGTATCCGGTTTGTGACTTAGAGTCATCCAGATCTGTGTCGAAGCTAGCGTCAACGTAACCCTTTACGATGAGCTCTTCGTCACCTCCATAGACGAGAAACATGTCCTTTGTCCTTTTTAGGTACTTCAGGATATTCTTGACCGCTATCCAGTGTTCGGTTTACATCAGGTCTGGTACACAGCATGGCATACATAATAGACCCTATGGCTGAGGCATAGGGGATGACACTCATATCTTCTATATATTCTGCCGTGGTCGGGCATTGAGCCGAGCTCAATCTCACACCTTGCAATACAGGCAAGAACCCTTTCTTGGACTGATCCATATTGAACTTCTTCAATATCTTATCAAGGTATGTGCTTTGTGAAAGACCTACGAGGCGTCTCGATCTATCTCTATAGATCTTGATGCCTAATATGTAAGCAGCTTCTCCAAGGTCCTTCATTGAAAAACACTTATTCAAGTAGGCCTTAATGTTGTCCAAAAGTTCTATATCATTTCCCATCAAAAGTATGTCATCTACATACAATATGAGAAATGCTAGAGAGCTCCCACTCACTTTCTTGTAAACGCAGGCTTCTCCATAAGTCTGCATAAACCCAAACGCTTTGATCATCTCATCAAAGCGAATGTTCCAACTCCGAGATGCTTGCACCAGCCCATAAATGGATCGCTGGAGCTTGCATACCTTGTTAGCATTCTCGGGATCGACAAAACCTTCCGGCTGCATCATATACAGTTCTTCCTTAAGATAGCTGTTAAGGAATGCCGTTTTGACGTCCATTTGCCATTCTCATAATCATAGTATGCGGCAATTGCTAACATGATTCGGACGGACTTCAGCTTCGCTACGGGAGAGAAAGTTTCATCATAGTCAACCCCTTGAACTTGCCGATAACACTGAGCGACAAGTCGAGCTTTATAGATGGTAACATTACCATCCGCGTCCGTCTTCTTCTTAAAGATCCATTTATTTTCTATCGCTCGCCGATCATCGGGCAAGTCTGTCAAAGTCCATACTTTCTTTTCATACATGGATTCTATCTCGGATTGCATGGATTCAAGACATTTGTTGGAATCTGGGCCCGCCATCGCTTCTTCATAGTTAGAAGGTTCACCGTTGTCTAACAACATGATTTCCAGGACAGGGTGGCCATACCACTCTAGTGTGGAACGTGTCCTTGTGGACCTACGAAGTTTAGTAGCAACTTGATCTGAAGTACCTTGATCATCATCTTTAATTTCCTCTCCAGTCGGTGTAGGCACCACAGGAACATTTTCCTGAGCTGCACTACTTTCCGGTTCAAGAGGTGGTACTTCATCGAGTTCTACTTTCCTCCCACTTACTCCTTTCGAGAGAAACTCTTTCTCCAGAAAGGATCCGTTCTTGGCAACAAAGATCTTGCCTTCGGATCTAAGGTAGAAGGTATACCCAATGGTTTCCTTAGGGTATCCTATGAAGACGCATTTTTCCGACTTGGGTTCGAGCTTTTCAGGTTGAAGTTTCTTGACATAAGCATCGCATCCCCAAACTTTTAGAAACGACAGCTTAGGTTTCTTCCCAAACCATAATTCATATGGTGTCGTCTCAACGGATTTAGACGGTGCCCTATTTAAAGTGAATGTAGCTGTCTCTAGAGCGTATCCCCAAAATGATAGCGGTAAATCGGTAAGAGACATCATAGATCGCACCATATCCAATAGAGTGCGATTACGATGTTCGGACACACCGTTATGCTGAGGTGTTCCAGGCGGCGTGAGTTGTGAAACGATTCCACATTTCCTTAAGTGTGTACCAAATTCATGACTTAAATATTCTCCTCCACGATCTGATTGTAAGAACTTTATTTTTCGGTCACGTTGATTCTCTACCTCATTCTGAAATTCCTTGAACTTTTCAAAGGTTTCAGACTTGTGTTTCATCAAGTAGACATACCCATATCTACTTAAGTCATCAGTGAGAGTGAGAACATAACGATATCCTCCGCGAGCCTCAACGCTCATTGGACCGCACATATCAGTATGTATGATTTCCAATAAGTTGGTTGCTCGCTCCATTGTTCCGGAGAACGGAGTCTTGGTCATCTTGCCCATGAGGCATGGTTCGCATGTGTCAAATGATTCAAAATCGAGAGACTCTAAAAGTCCATCAGCATGGAGCTTCTTCATGCGCTTGACACCAATGTGACCAAGGCGGCAGTGCCACAAGTATGTGGGACTATCGTTATCAACCTTACAACTTTTGGTATTTACACTATGAATATGTGTAACATTACGTTCGAGATTCATTAAGAATAAACCATTGACCAGCGGGGCATGACCATAAAACATATCTCTCATATAAATAGAACAACAATTATTATCGGATTTAAATGAGTAGCCATCTCGCATTAAACGAGATCCAGATACAATGTTCATGCTCAAAGCTGGCACTAAATAACAATTATTGAGGTTTAAAACTAATCTTGTAGGTAAATGTAGAGGTAGCGTGCCGACGGTGATCACATCGACCTTGGAACCATTCCCGACGCGCATCGTCACCTCGTCCTTCGCCAGTCTCCGCTTATTCCGCAGCTCCTGCTTTGAGTTACAAATATGAGCAACGGCACCGGTATCAAATACCCAGGAGCTACTACGAGTACTGGTAAGGTACACATCAATTACATGTATATCAACATATACCTTTAGTGTTTCCGGCCTTCTTGTCCGCTAAGTATTTGGGGTAGTTCCGCTTCTAGTGACCCTTCCCTTTGCAATAAAAGCACTCAGTCTCAGGCTTGGGTCCATTCTTTAACTTCTTCCTGGCAACTGGCTTACCGGGCGCGGCAACTTCCTTGCCGTCCTTCTTGAAGTTCTTCTTACCCTTGCCTTTCTTGAACTTAGTGGTTCTATTGACCATCAACACTTGATGTTCCTTTTTGATTTCTACCTCATCTGACTTCAGCATTGAAAATACTTCAGGAATAGTTTTCACCATCCCCTGCATATTGTAGTTCATCACAAAGCTCTTGTAGCTAGGTGGAAGCGACTGAAGGATTCTGTCAATGACCGCCTCATCCGGGAGGTTAATGTCCAGCTGGGACAAGTGGTTGTGCAACCCAGACATTTTGAGTATGTGCTCACTGACAGAACTAATTTCCTCCATCTTACAACTATAGAACTTGTCGGAGACTTCATATCTCTCGACCCGGGCATGAGATTGGAAAACCATTTTTAGCTCCTCGAACATCTCATATCCTTCGTGTTGCTCAAAATGCTTTTCGAGCCCCGGTTCTAAGCTGTAAAGCATGCCGCACTGAACGAGGGAGTAATCATCAGCATGTGACTGCCAAGCGTTCATAACGTCTTGGTTCTCTGGGATGGGTGCTTCACCTAGCGGTCCTTCTAGGACATATGCTTTCTTGGCAGCTATGAGGATGATCCTCAGGTTCCGGACCCAGTCCATATAGTTGCTGCCATCATCTTTCAGCTTGGTTTTCTCTAGGAACGCGTTGAAGTTGAGGTTGACATGAGCGTTGGCCATTTGATCTACAAGACATTTTTGCAAAGGTTTTTAGACTAAGTTCATGATAATTAAGTTCATCTAATCAAATTATTTAATGAACTCCCACTCAGATTAGACACCCCTCTAGTCATCTAAGTGTTACATGATCCGAGTCGACTAGGCCGTGTCCGATCATCACGTGAGACGGACTAGTCATCATCAGTGAACATATCCATGTTGATCGTATCTTCCATATGACTCATGTTCGACCTTTCGGTCTCTGTGTTCCGAGGCCATGTTTGTACATGCTAGGCTCGTCAAGTTAACCTAAGTGTTTTGCATGTGTAAATCTATCTTACACCCGTTGTATGTGAACGTTAGAATCTATCACACCCGATCATCACGTGGTGCTTTGAAACAATGAACTTTCGCAACAGCGCACAGTTAGGGGGAACAATTTCTTGAAATTATTATGAGGGATCATCTTATTTACTACCATCGTTCTAAGTAAACAAGATGCAAAAACATGATAAACATCACATGCAATCAAATAGTGACATGACATGGCCAATATCATATAGCTCCTTTGATCTCCATCTCCGAGGCCCATGATCATCTTCGTCACCGGCATGACACCATGATCTCCATCATCATGATCTCCATCATCGTGTCTCCATGAAGTTGCTCGCCAACTATTACTTCTACTACTATGGCTAACGGTTTAGCAATGAAGTAAAGTAATTACATGGCGTTTAATCATTGACACGCAGGTCATACAATAATTAAGACAACTCCTATGGCTCCTGCCGGTTGTCATACTCATCGACATGCAAGTCGTGATTCCTATTACAAGAACATGACCTCATACATCACATATATATCATTCATCACAACTTTTGGCCATATCACATCACAAAGCACATGCTGCAAAAACAAGTTAGACGTCCTCTAATTTTTGTTGCAGGTTTTACGTGGCTGCAATAGGGTTCTAGCAAGAACGTTTTCTTACCTACGTAAAAGCCACAACGTGATATGCCAACTTCTATTTACCCTTCATAAGGACCCTTTTCATCGAATCCGCTCCAACTAAAGTGGGAGAGATAGACACCCGCTAGCCACCTTATGCAACTAGTGCATGTCAGTCGGTGGAACCTGTCTCACGTAAGCGTACGTGTAAGGTCGGTCCGGGCCGCTTCATCCCACGATACCGCTGAAGCAAAATAAGACTAGTAGTGGCAAGAAAATTTGACAACATCTACGCCCACAACAAATTGTGTTCTACTCGTGCAAAGAGAACTATGCATAGACCTAGCTCTGATACCACTATTGGGGAACATTGCAGAAAATAAAAAAATTCTACGCTTCACCAAGATCAATCTATGAGTTCATCTAGCAACGAGAGAGAGGAGTGCATCTACGTACCCTTGTAGATCACGAGCGGAAGCGTTCAAGAGAACAGGGTTGAGGGAGTCGTACTCGTCGTGATCCAAATCACCGATGATCCTAGTGCTGAACGGACATCACCTCCGCGTTCAACACACGTACGGTTGGGGAGGACGTCTCCTCCTTCTTGATCCAGCAAGGGGGAAGGAGAGGTTGATGGAGATCCAGCAGCACGACGACGTGGTGGTGGATGCAGCAGCGATCTCGGCAGGGCTTCGCCAAGCTCTACAAGAGGGAGAGGTGTAGCAGAGGGAGAGGGAGGCGCCAAGAGCATGGGTGCGGCTGCCCTCCCTCCCCCCTCTTTATATAGGGCCCCTAGGGGGCGCCGGCCCTAGGAGATGCAATCTCCAAGAGGGGCGGCGGCTAAGGGGGGTGGCTTGCCCCCCAAGCCAGGTGGAGGCGCCCCCACCCCTAGGGTTTCCAACCCTAGGCGCAGGGGGGCCCAAGGGGGGGCGCAACAGCCCACCAGGGGCTGGTTCCCCTCCCACTTCAGCCCATGGGGACCTCCGGGATAGGTGGCCCCACCCGGTGGACCCCCGGGACCCTTCTGATGGTCCCGGTACAATACCGGTGACCCCCAAAACTTTCCCGATGGCCGAAACCTGACTTCCTATATATAATTCTTCACCTCCGGACCATTCCGGAACTCCTCGTGATGTCCGAGATCTCATCCGGGAGTCCGAACAACTTTCGGGTTACTGCATACTAATATCTCTACAACCCTAGCGTCACCGAACCTTAAGTGTGTAGACCCTACAGGTTCGGGAGACACGCAGACATGACCGAGACGACTCTCCGGTCAATAACCAACAGCGGGATCTGGATACCCATGTTGGATCCCACATGCTCCTCGATGATCTCATCGGATGAACCACGATGTCGAGGATTCAAGTAACCCCATAAACAATTCCCTTTGTCAATCGGTACGTTACTTGCCCAAGGTTCGATCGTCGGTATCCCAATACCTCGTTCAATCTCGTTACCGGCAAGTCACTTTACTCGTACCGTAATGCATGATCGCGTGACCAAACACTTGGTCACTTTGAGCTCATTATGATGATGCATTACTGAGTGGGCCCAGAGATACCTCTCTGTCATACGGAGTGACAAATCCCAGTCTCGATCCGTGTTAACCCAACAGACACTTTCGGGGATACCTGTAGTGTACCTTTATAGTCACTCAGTTACATTGTGACGTTTGGTACACCCAAAGCACTCCTACAGTATCCGGTAGTTACACGATCTCATGGTCTAAGGAAAAGATACTTGACATTGGAAAAGCTCTAGCAAACGAACTACATGATCTTGTGCTATGCTTAGGATTGGGTCTTGTCCATCACATCATTCTCCTAATTATGTGATCCTGTTATCAATGACATCCAATGTCCATAGTCAGGAAACCATGACTATCTGTTGATCAACGAGCTAGTCAACTAGAGGCTTACTAGGGACATGTTGTGGTCTATGTATTCACACATGTATTACGATTTCCGGATAACACAATTATAGCATGAATAATAGACAATTATCATGAACAAGGAAATATAATAATAATCCTTTTATTATTGCCTCTAGGGCATATTTCCAACAATATTCCCTAAAGGCAATAATAGATTAGTTATTAACATATTTCCCTCTTCATGATAAACGTCTATTATCCATGCTAGAATTGTTTTGATCGGAAACTCACATAAATGTGTGGATGCATAGACAACACAATGTCCCTAGTTAGCCTCTACTAGACTTGCTCATTGATCAAAAGATGGTTAAGGTTTCCTAACCATATACATGTGTTGTCACTTGATAACGGGATCACACCATTAGAAGAATGATGTGATGGACAAGACCCATCCGTTAGCATATCATATGATGTTCGGTTTTTGCTACTGCTTTCTTAATGTAAAATACATATTCCCTTGACCATGATATCATGCAACTCCCGGATACTGGAGGAATACATTTTGTGCTGTCAAACGTCACAACGTAACTGGGTGATCATAAAGATGATCTACAGGTATCTGCAAAGGTGTCTGTTGAGTTGGCGTGAATCGAGATTGGGATTTGTCACTCCGTATGATGGAGATGTATCTTTGGTCCCTCTCGGTAATACAACATCACAAGAAGCTTGCAAGAAAAGTGAATAAGCAGTTAGTTACAAGACGATGTATTGAGGAACGAGTAAAGAGACTTGCCACTGACGAGATTGAACTAGGTATAGAGATACCGACGATCGAATCTCAAGCAAGTAACATACCGACAAACTAAGGGAATTATGCATGTTGTCATAAAGTTTCAACCGAAAAAAGATCTTCGTGGAATATGTAGGAATCAATATGGCATCTAGGTCCCGCTATTGGTTATTGACCGGAGAGGTTTCTCGGTCATGACTACATAATTCCCGAACCCACAGGGTCACACGCTTAACATTCGTTGACACTAGAGTAGTATTGGGATATTTGATGAGTGGTAACCAAATATTGTTTGGACTCTTGGATGAGATCTCGGACGTCATGAGGAGTCTCGGAATGGTCAGGAGGTAAATATTTATATATGGGAAGTCATATTTTGGGTTCCGGAAAAAGGTGCAGTTTTTTTGGTATTGTACCTGAAAGCTTCCAGAAGGTTCCGGAGGATTCCGGAGGGGTCCGTAAGTCCACAAGTGGGTCCACCACGACCTAAGGGCTAGCATGGGATGCGGGGAGGTACCTGGCCTTATTGAGCTAGGCGCACCAAGTCCTCAAAAGCCCATGTGGCTAGGGAAGGCAAAAAGGAAGGAGTCCTAGTAGGAATAGGATTGGACTTGGAGTCCAAGTCCTCTTCCCCATAGTTGGGCCCTAGGGCTTGGAGGGGTTGTTTGCCACGCCCCTCCACCTATATATAGAGGGGAGGGGTGCCCCAAGAGGTCACACCAAGCCCTTGGCGCCCCTCTCTCTCCCGTTACTCTGTAGTTCCACTGCCTCTTCCTGGCGACACTTAGCGAAGCACTGTCGGTGCTCCATCACCACCATCACCACCACGCTGTCATGTTGGTTGTGATCCCATCCACTTCTGCTCTCCCGCTTGCTGGATCAAGAAGGAGGAGACGTCATCAAGCCGCACGTGTGCTAAACTCGGAGGTGCCGTCCGTTCGGCACTAGATCAGTTAGATCGTGATCGGATCGCGAAGAGTACGACTACATAAACCGCGTGATAAACTCTTCTGCTTAGCGATCTACAAGGGTATGTAGATTCTTTCCCCTCTCGTAGCTATGCATCTTCATGGATAGATCTTATGTGCGCGTAGAAAATTTTTGTTTTCCATGCTACGTTCCCCAACATGCATGAGGGCAGAGTGGTTGACACGGGTCAAGGTAGGCCAGTGCGGCCCAGGTCTGGGCACCCGCAGCTCTGCCGCTCGCTGCAGCGGCTAGCCGACGCCATGGCAGCTACACCGCACATGTGAACCGCGCCATCTCGACCTCCCCTGCCCGCTCTCGCCGCTCTAGTGTGCCCAACAATAGCGAGCGAGCATGCAAACGAGGGGCCCATTGCTGCCGTCCACCGACGAGGGCTTCACCCGTCGGCATCCTTCGGCGGCAGCGACGGGAGGAAGGGGAAGGTGGGGGCTTGGTTGGCGGCTAGTGTTTCGCCACCCAAGTCACCCCTAGGAGCGACGTAGGGGCTGGGGGGGATAGGTTATAATGTTCATTTATGAACTCTGCACCTGCACAGATGAACGTAAACCTGATTATTCCTCGGGCCGGGACGGGTTTTGGGCCAGGCTCATAAAAGCCCGAAGAAAAAATCCCAAGCCCAGGCCCAGCCTGGCCCGAAGCACATGAACAGTGATATTTTCCAATTAAAATAATATCATTTAGGGTATTAAAATAATAAACTATACCTATATTTCAAATAAAATATAGATTTATGGGCATTTGGGGCTTTTTTCGGGTTTTT
The DNA here is from genome assembly GCF_018294505.1 of Triticum aestivum. Classification (NCBI taxonomy): domain Eukaryota; kingdom Viridiplantae; phylum Streptophyta; class Magnoliopsida; order Poales; family Poaceae; genus Triticum; species Triticum aestivum. The sequence continues at coordinate 574,061,183 of NC_057813.1, read as the reverse complement.
AGGCCAGGCTTCGAGCGGGAAAATGGAGCCCGAGCCCGGCCCGAATGTCGGACTTTCGGGATCGGGCCTCCGGGCTAGGCTGCTCATGCACAGGTCTAGATGAACCCTGCAAAAATTGTTCACTTCCGAAGTCTAGCTCACAGAAATACACAGAGTCTAGCTCAAAGAAGTTCACAACAAATATGTGTGTTGTTACTGAATTAGGGATTTTAATTCAAGTTTCCTCTCTATTGCAACTAAATCAGGAGTTTAAATTGAAGTTCCCTCTGATTATTTTACATCTGTCTTTTGTACTCTACTAGAGATGTATGTACAGTTTTAGAGTTCCTTTTACTGCTACTTGTTATGGGTTTTTCTAGAGGCGGTTTTGCAACACTTTCTTTTACCGATGTTCATGCTCATTAACATTTCTTTGTCGATGCCATGAGATTGCTATCAGCTGGTTATTTTTTCTTTTGTAATGCTTTCTTTTCAGGTAATTTCACTTTGTCCTAGATTAACAATAGATTACTAATTTATTTGTTTGTATATTGCATAATGTTTGCTGAAGCATTGCCTATGCAGAATTAGTTAGCATCAACTCTAGAACACCATTTACTATTGACTCGGTGGTTTACATGTTGGCAAGGACTGATGGCGATGATATATACTTATATGGCCACTCCCGATAGGTAGCTATTGGTTCAGCCAATGTTATGTTCGCAACAACTATTATTTAGCATGCTTCCTTTGTATCCCAAAGGTATGCATGTATGTTTTATATCTCACAAAGATCCATAAACATGATAATTACTAAAGTAGATGTTTCGGTTATGCAAAACTGTGAATTTGCCAGGCATGGATGGCAGCTTTCCTTCAATCTATATGAGTTATGTTTGCTTCAGTTTGACATATATAGGTAGAAATTATACAGCTCTCATGAAAGTTTAGGTGAGACGATTTTTGCATCAACTGTTCTTGCATATTAGTGTGTGTTGTAGCTGATTTAGTGAAAAGAACATGTCAGTTCTGCAACATCAATATAGTTTCATATGCTTTTCTTTTGCTCAATTTTTGGTATGTGTTTTGTCTAGAGGAATTCTTATACTCTGGATTTTATGTTTTTTCCTGCTGCAGATAACCCGAAAATTGTGCAAAGAAAAAGCTCACTATGCAATGTTTCATCTATTGATTTTAGGTTTTCCTTGTTGCGGATAAAAAAAAAGATAACTCCACTCAACATAATTTTGAGTTGATGAAATGTACACAATCAAGAAACTCAGAGTCAATACACATATGGTCTTTCCTTTCCATTTGTTTCTTATTCTTGTCATCTGACGTAGTATATCCTTTTGTGCTGATTTACATGGAAGGTCGAGATGACCTCACCTACATAATTTTTTTTGTTACGTTTATTAATGATGCCTACTGATCCTAAATATATTTGGTTGACATGTTTCCCTAGGAAGGTTATGTGCTATATAAGAAAGTTGGTCTGAAATATTTGAGGTCATATTCTATTTTACAGGTTACTCGTATAGTTGCATATTGCATTAGTTCAAAGATACCATATTCACCTATATTCAATATTCAAATAACTGTACTACCTCCGTCCTGGTTTATAGGTCCTTTTTATAGTTTGTGTCAAATTTTGACTAAAGATTTAACTAACAAATTGTTAATGCATGTCAAGAAAAATTATTTCATTGGATTCGTATTTGAACATAGTTTTCAAAAATATAATGCCTGGTGATATACGTGAACATTTTGTTAGTTTCATCTATGGTCAAAATTTGGCACAAAATACAATGGGCGTGTTTGGATGACTGGCTCGCATGTGGCTCGCACCCGTGATGCAAAAATCAGCGTGATTGGTTACCTGTGTGGCCTCCTCGGCCTGGCCCAACCCGTGCAAAAGAGCCCTCTCAGCCAGGCTGAGGGGAACGCAGGAATCGAGCGTATCCGGGAGCCAGGCCCTCACGCCTCGACAGCAATCTCGCGCTCCCTTTCCTCTTTCTCTCTCTCGCACGCATCGACTCGAGCACATCAACCCGCCGCCCCCGCCGCCGTCTAAGCTGGTCGGAGCTACCTCGCTCGCCGTTGGTCCTATCCCTGTCGTCGGCGCTACTCCACGCCCACGCCGAGGGCTCGCCTCCCCCCTCCACATCGTCGGTTTTTGCCGCCGCCTCAGCGCCGCCGAACTCCGCCATAGCCGCGCACACCCGACCCTGCCGACGAGCTCGCCGGAGCTTGCCGCGCCACCCGCTACCGCTCGAGAGGACAAAGGAGGGAGGGGAGCATCTGCGTGTCGCGAGCCGCAACTGCCATCTGGCGCCGCGTTTCTCCCTTCAAACTGCGCCACCGCATCTCCTCCCGGCTACCCATCTTCTCAGCCATCTTGTCGCCGTCTCCTCTTCATCCGCTTGGTCTCTGCTGCTTAAGTTTTGGTTGGTTCAGATTCAGTTGAGGCTTTGATGTTTTTGAGAAATTTGTGATCAATAAAATTGAAACTTAAGCTTTGGTTCAGATTTCAGTTCAGGCTAGTCTTAGTTGTTGTTTTTGTCCATGGAATCACCAGATCCAATTGGAGTGATGGAAATTGGAAGAGAAAAGTTAGCATAATTATGGTCAAATGCAGTCAACCAAACAAAATCTGGTGTACATAGCATCTCTCATGTACTCATATCATGCAGTCTACCAAACACACATCTTAGTTCATCTTTGCATCAACTCAACCAGGCCACACTCATTCAGGATCCCCCATGCGATACAGGCTAGAGCCACCCAGGCAACCAAACACGCCCAATATGGACCAATAAATCCGGACGGAAGTAGTACATAAGTTTAAAGATTATAAGCATGATAGATGCGCGCCGGACAGTCTAAGAAACACGCCGAGGACGTGTCCCAACCACTAGTTTGCTTACTAGGCGCGTTCGTCCCTGGCAGTAAATTCGTAAATATACATTACAAAGTAAATCATCTTTGTACATCGGAGGAATGGAAATGCACTTCCAGGCGATGAGGTAGAATGGGGGTCGTCAGTGGATGCCATACACGTGCCGCCGAGCACGCGGAAGATTGGAGCTGGTCGGTCGCGCTGTGGCCAGGCAACAATAGCTCGCCGGCGAATAGCTCCGCCATGACGCAGCCGAGCGACCAAGCGTCCACGAGCAGACGAGCTCGTCGTAGTCCGGCCTCCCCAGGAGCATCTCGGGAGCCATGTACCAGAGCGTGCCGGCCTGGCCGCGCTCACCATGGAAATGGCCAGCCCGAGATCGCATATCTTTACCATGCCCTCGCCGCCGATGAGGATGTTCCCGGGCTTGATGTACCGGTGGACGATGCCATGCTCGTGCATCCTCCCGGCCCCGCTCAGGAGCTGCCGCATGATGTGGCGCGTCTCCTCGTCCACGAACGGCCGGCGGCGACCACGCAGAACGTGGCCAAGGCTCGGGCCGACGTGCTCCAGGACGAGGCTGCACTGCCCGGTGCGGGGGTCCCGCGCGATGCCGTGCAAGCCGACGACGGAGGGATGGCCGCGACACGCCGCGAGGTAGTACGCTTCACGCAGCAAGTCGCGGTGGAGCGCGTGGGCAGTAGCACGGTGAGCGGGTGAGGCATTTGAGTGCGACGTCCGCGCCTTGACGACGACGCCGAAGCCGCCCTCCCCGAGCACGCCCGTCAGCTCGTAGTCCTCGGTGCTCCCGATGCGCCGTCTCTTGCGGAGCCGGCGGCGTGGTCATCGATCATGGCGCCAATGGCGGCTTCAGCACCGGCGATTTGCGAGACGGTGGCCATGGGGTTCCCGCCCCCGCTGCTGGTGCGTGGCAAGTTTTCGTGGCGCGCGCGCAACGCGTGGAGCGCGTTTGCCGCTGTTCAATCGGATTCCGATTTCGACCGGGAGTGGCGCTCTGCTCGCGTCCGACTGGAGTACGGCCACCGCCTCGGCGGGAGATATAAGCTCCATTGAAGGCCTCGTGGTAGGCGATCGCCATCTTCCTTCCCAATTTCTCCATCCAGTCCTCCCAACCTCTCCATCCAATCCAATCCAAGATCGATCAGGAGCTCGCGGAAAAGGCGCCGCCATGGCCGCGCAGATGCTCCGCCGGTGGCAGAGCTTCTACGGTGCCTTCGACCCCGTGGACGCCGCCATCGAGGCCGCCGACCCCGACCAGTTTTCCCGCCACGTGTTCCGGCGCGCGAGGGGGGACCTGCTGGGACGGCTCTGCAGCGCCGCCGACGACGACCAGGCGGAGCGCATCTGCCGGATTCTCGACGACATCATGGCGGAGTCTCTCGAGACGCTGAGGCTGGTTCCATCAACGCCAGAGGCGCCCGTCTCCACGGAGCTCGCCGAGTCTGTGCGCGCGCTGCGGGAGCACGACTCGGAGCGCGTCCGCCTCCTCGCGCGCGGCATCGTGAGCGGGTGGGAGGCCTCCGTCCAGAACGAGGTCGACGGCGCTAAGGTCACACCAGCCACGCCCGTGAAGAAGCTGCCGCGGCCCAAGGCGGCTGGCGGCCAGCAACATGCCTCCGCCGATCCTGACGCAAAGACGAAGCGACCTCCCAAGATCAAGCGGTTGGCGGAAATCATCAAAAAGGCGTCAGATCCCGCCGCCAGCTTCGCCGACGGTGACCGAGCTGGGTTCTGCTCGGAGGAGAAGATGGAAGCCGCGAAGCGCAAGCTCCGCCAGGGTTACCAGGAAGCAGAGGACGCCAAACGGCGGCGCAAGACGCAGTTGGTGCAGGCGCCCAAGATGATGCAGCCAATCAGGTGGTGCACCAGCTCCATGGTCAAGAAGACCTTCTCGGTCCGGACGACGCAGCTTCACGTGTAGTGTAGCTCTAGTCAAGAAAACAGTTGATCCAGAACTAGTGCCCTGGTCACTTTTTAGGTCACTTTTATGTAGTAGTATATCCTTCTTCTCGAAGACTCGAACATGGCATACTGTAGTTGTAAGTAGCACTACTGCAATGCAGTTGCTCGTAGCTCGTATGCTCTGTAATCGAAAGAAGTTAATGAAATTGAAAGAGAGATTTAGTGTTAAAAATCTCCTGAAATCTGCAAAGAAGTTGATGAATTATATAATTCTGCCCTTTTGCAACTTTGAGTTCTCATGTCCATGTTCAGACTTGCAGAGGCTGGGGTCTTGCCCCTTTTCGAAAAGAATGTTCAGACTTGCAGTCCAAGTTGCAATTGGAATTCAACCAAAATTGACAAAATTCTTCCCTTGCTGTTCTTGATATAAAACTACATATGTACGACATAACCGTGATATACATTCAGAAAAAGATGAATCTTTTCTGAGGTTTGCAAGTTGAATTGTACTCAACACAGATTGCATACAAAGCAGCAGCAAAATATGGACCAGCGTATATCAGCTTTTGCCTTCTTCTGTTTATAGCGAGGTATTTTAATTTTAATGTAGAAAAGGCTATGTTACAAAGAACAAAATGCAAGCTCGTGCTATCTTTCATGTAGAAGTAATATTTACAGTCCTCGCAAAAAAAAGGATAATATTTACAGGTGTACATGATTCCCCTTTTATACATGGCGTGGCGAGAATGTTCGCATTCCAACCCAAGAGAGCCAGTCATCACACCAAGGTATTTCAAAGAAAAGGCTATGTTACAAAGAACGAAATGCAAGCTCGTGGTGCCTTTCATTTAGAAGTACAGTACTATTTACAGGTGTACATGATTTCCACTTTATTCAGAACCCTGATTCGGTTCATATGCTTGGACCAGGAGAGCCAGTCATCACACTCCATGGTCACCACTGATAAACAAGAGCAGAGACCCCCAAGCACCTCTATATCCTTTCTATCGCCAAATGGTAGGCAATAACTGAACTTCAAACTAGAGAGGCAGTGTCCCACCATAATGCTGAGTGATGGAATCCTACAAAAAGGACAAAACAGTTACTCGGATGGGCTTTCACTCGATCGGTTTGACAAGTTTGAGGACAAAAATGTCCAGAATCTGAATTGCTGAATTGATGCGTCTACCTGCATCCAGCTTGCAAATTTGTGTAAATGCAGCGCAAATTACTCATATTTCAAAATGTAGTGGACCTTTAAAGCTTGAATAGAAAAAACTAAAAAAACTTTATGATCAGAACCAAGATGAAGGTGAACAACTATCTGGTTCCATCTAAAAACTAAGGTAGTTTATTCCTCATGTTCGTGAAAGCCAAAAGTGATAAAGCAAAGGACCCAAATCTTAACAATGTCGTCCACAAACAAAATGATAACATTGAACATGTAAATTTTACCTGTAGTAAAGGAAGAATGCTATTGTGCAATTCCAGAAAAGCTCAGATGCTGAAGAGAACCTACAATGGGAAAGTTCAGTGATTAATAATAAGACATGGCTTCATGAATACCCGTCCTCATCGTGAGAGAGACTAACTACAACATTTATACCAGTTCATGTTCACTAAGTATGCACATCTTGGTTTGCAACAATTTCCCAACAAATACATATCTAATGATGATTAAATGGCTGTATGATTTACTCCTTTTTACTCGAACAGTACACTTTACCTTTTCAAAAGAAGGAAACATTTGTACAGCTCTTCAATATCAGAATCAACTTTCAGGTGTATATACACTGTAAGAAGAACAGAGTCGGGAGAGTGTGTCGTTCCATTCTTCGCTACCTGAGGGAGGACACAGAGGGAGGAGGGAAGCAGCATGCTCCAAAATTGAAGATAAAGGTTGACTGGAGATAGAATTTGCGTGTTGCTCTGCAATAGCTTTCAACAGTAGGGAACTACTAACTCTGAACTGTTCGGCCCATTTCTCAGAACTTCCTGGCAAAACGCAAATCACTGGATTTTTTGGATCATCCGTTCCTCCATTCTTCAGAGATTTATTTTCAGTAACATTTGAAGTGTGGCGTGTAGGATCTATTGACCTATGTAATGGAAGCACATTGAACAAATCAGCCTTGACATCCTCAGGTAATTCCTGCAAAATTGTGAAGTCTGCCTGGCTTAGAGAATTAGGCACGAAATCAAGCCGTGTGACACTTTCTGTATCAATCAATTCATTGGCTCTTGAGCACAAAGCATGGGCAGTTTGAACTTCCTCATCTGATGCCCCCTATGGGAATAATGCAACAATTAGAATACTCGAGGAATGGTTCAAAATAGGAATAAAAAAGTAGAAGATTTGACTAGTGCTTCCACTCTGTTTCCAGTTTTAGTTTAGTGATCATCTCACTCTCACCTTAATAGAATTCCGCTTTTCCAAATGCATGGAGTCAGTGCGCTCCCCATATTGGTGCAACCTTGCATTACTAACAGGTACAGAATTCTGGTTAACGGCAGAAAAAACACGAGATTTTGAGTTGCTTTCCTTGCCTTCACCGCTGCTTCTCATGCCCAGAAAACCATGCAATTCTCCCTTGTACATGTCATTCATTTCAGATATTATCTCTGGAGGAAGGTTCTTGAGGACCTCCAAATCAAGTTTGGATAGTGGTGGAAACTCAACGGCATGAACTCTGGTAGACCTAACACTTGAAAGATTTACCTTTGACGAGTGGGATGCAACACCTGTAAATAATGGTCTGGAGCTTTCGAGATTTCGCACCTCACTGGTTCCTACAAGATCTCTGGCAAGTCAAAAATCTTTTAAACAAATCCATAGAATGGAAAAATTGCAAATTCAAATCTAAGTAAGCATGTAAAGCAACATAAAATAATTCATTTGCTACACGATGGAAAACGACACCTTGATATGATAAACAGAAATGCCCAATACCTGCATCGTCACTGTTCTTAAGAAAGCAGGTTCTCTCACTGCACTGTTTCTTGAGCTTCTCAGATGATGAACCAAGCCATGATTTAAGCATATTCCCTTGTGGTGCTTAACTAAAAAAAGTTAAGGAGATAAGCCTTCATAAAATCAGGTAAGTAACAGGGAAAGAAGAACGTGAAGCGCACTTATCATTTGGCAGAAATTTATCAGCATTGCAACCTGGAGATAGTATTTGAACTGCTTTGTCAATGTTATTTTAGCACAAATCATTTGAGACGTACTGGGGCAAGCTATCATAAGGGTGGTGGAAGAGATAAATGTTATTGACTTATTGCATTAGTGCCCTGGAAAGGAACCTTTGATGCTTGTCTTTTCTCTTAAAACCAATACTATCCGAGAGTACCTTTAGAAAACATTCTTAAATAAACACCGTGCCTTCTTGGCGTTCTAATACACAACGACACGCATTTAGAAGCGTGTTAGAGAAAAAGGTAGTTACATAAACAGTGCAGCAACATGTATACCGTGCCCAAAAGGGTGTTAAGGAATTGAATACTTAGAAGATACCTGGCTGAACAAAATCTGCATGTTCAAGCTTCGACATTTTCAGTCCAACTCCCCTAACAGTCCAACTCCCCTAACTTCCTTCACATCTAGAAAATGGCATTACAGAACTTAGTCTTCAACAAAGTAACCGCGAAAAAAGGCTACTTAAACAGACATATGGTAGTCTACAGCGGTGTATATAAGATATGAGGAGAATATATCGAACTAACCAACAAGCAAAGCTGCAAACAATTGTCTTGCAGTTCTCTGAATGGTGACTAAATTGTCAGTTGCACCTGTGATCTTTGAAACAGCAAAGGTAAAGAAAGAAAGGTAAAACAGTAGCAATAAAAGAAATCACATGGTGCAAAATACAATAACCGGCACATATGCAATAAGAACTGATAACTCATTTTACAGGAAAATTAATTGTCAAACCCTTGCCGGTCAACATTTCAACACAATGAGACAGAATGGCAAGTTCAAACAGAAAGACCAAAGAAAACTAAGACTACAACACAATGACACAACTCTATATATTCAAATGTACTATTTAACCCTTACTGTGGTAGAACGACTCATGGTTTCGCAGTCACCACACCCCATAAATTTTAGTGGTTCTCCAGCCCCTTTCCTTCTTGTTTTCACCTTCACGGCAGAACATATGGTTATCAACCTTTGATCAACTGGCAAGAAATGGAGAGACAAGTGCGTTGAGTCAGCCCAAAGAACCTTAAGGGTAATAGTACGGCCATGTAGTCCACATCCTTGTAAGCGTAAAGAAACCTCCTTGCTGGTGTTGACTAGAAAATTATCAGCCTGCAAATAAACATAAAAATATTAAACACGAAAAGGTGCAGCATTAAAATTATACACAGGAGAAAAATATAAAAAGGGCATACATCTTTGTTCTCGTTAAATCTGACTCCCCAATTGACTTCAGCACCCACAGATTTTGTTTCCTGTATTATTTGGGTGCCAAAAAAGTTTAAATATATCAGGTTATTCAATTCCAAAAGAAAAATATTACCAGAAAACTGTGCCAGTTAGGTATCAGTGATAAATAAAATAGAACCGCTGAATCCTGATAAGAAGAAAAATGCGCCCATGTCAACAGCTAACGCAATTCAAAAGAAAGAAATAACTATTATTCTTGGAGACCATGTTAGTCCTAGCATGTCTGATTGTGTCCTCTATCTTCAGCTATTACTGAAGCGATGCCATATGACACAACTATAGTTCAGCAAATAATCCATGCTACGCAGAAGCTAGGGGGGTGGATCATAAATCAAAATAAAGCAAAAATAGTGCAACCGATATATGCAGGAGGTAACAGGACGACTTGGAGTTGTACTTCAACCTCTGACAACTAGAACCAGATACTTAATAAAACACACCATTTCAAGTGCCAGATACAACCCGGTGATCGCTCTCTCACAGGGTGATGAGGACAGGATCGTCGGGTAGGTTTATGCTATACGATGATACTTGGTTAACTTACCAGCTACTCTCTTCTTTATGCTTCAAGATGGAGGTTGCCAGAAGCATAGTCTTTGATAGGACTAGCTTTCTCCCTCTTATTCTGGAAGTCTGCAGTCTACTCCACAAATACTACCCATTTCATTGATACTGATGCATATGTAGTATAGATCTGATGCCAGTCTTGCGAGTACTTAGGATGAGTACTCACGGTTGCTTTGCTTCCCCCTTTTCCCCTATACGCGGTTGCTGCTGCCAGATGCTGGAGCCCCGGAGCCAGATGCCACCTTCGACGACACCTACTACACCGAGGGTGCCTGATACGTCTCCAATGTATCTATAATTTTTATTGTTCCATGCTATTATATTATCCATCTTGGATGTTTTATATGCATTTATATGCTATTTTTTATGATTTTTGGGACTAACCTATTAACCTAGAGTCTAGTGCCAGTTTCTGTTTTTTCCTTGTTTTTGAGTTTTACAGAAAAGGAATACCAAACGGAGTCCAATTGACCTGCCAATTTTTGTGGATTTTTTATGGACCAAAAAAAAACCCCGAAGTAAAAGAGTTGGGCTAGAAGAGTCCCGAGCCATCCACGAGGGTGGAGGGCGCGCCCTACCCCCTCGGAATGCCCCCTATCTCGTGGATGACTCGGAGACCGACGCCAAAATTTCCTATAAATACAGAAACCCCCGAAAAGAAACCTAGATCGGAAGTTCCGCCGCCGCAAGCCTCTGTAGCCACCAAAAACCAATCGAGGCCCTGTTCCGGCACCCTGCCGGAGGGGGGATCCATCACCGGTGGCCATCTTCATCATCCCGACGCGCTCCATGACGAGGAGGGAGTAGTTCACCCTCGAGGCTGAGGGTATGTACCAGTAGCTATGTGTTTGATCTCTCTCTCTCTCTCTCTCTCTCTCTCTTGTGTTCTTGATGTGGCACGATCTTGATGTACCGCGAGCTTTGCTATTATAGTTGGATCTTATGATGCTTCTCCCCCTCTATTCTCTTGTGATGGATTGAGTTTTCCCTTTGAAGTTATCTTATCGGATTGAGTCTTTAAGGATTTGAGAACACTTGATGTATGTCTTACGTGGGATACCTATGGTGACAATGGGGTATTCTATTGATTCACTTGATGTATGTTTTGGTGATCAACTTGCGGGTTCCATGACCTTGGGAATATATGCATAGGGGTTGGCACACATTTTCGTCTTGACTCTCCGGTAGAAACTTTGGGGAACTCTTTGAAGTTCTTTGTGTTGGTTGAATAGATGAATCTGAGATTGTGTGATGCATATCGTATAATCATACCCGCGGATACTTGAGGTGACATTGGAGTATCTAGGTGACATTAGGGTTTTGGTTGATGTGTGTCTTAAGGTGTTATTTTACTATGAACTCTAGGGCTGTTTGTGACACTTATAGGAATAGCCCAATAGATTGATCGGAAAGAATAGCTTTGAGGTGGTTTCATACCCTACAATAATCTTGATGTAGCACGGACTAGCGAGATGCTAATTTGCGCGCGTAGACGGCCCGATCTTTCACGGCGATATTTGATGGGCGGTTCGTCTCCCTGGTCCTCCTTGCAACCTTCAAGAACAATTTTCACCCGCGTATGAAAATGCACGAATAAAAATAATGATCCCCTTGGATCAGCACGTAGGTGTCGATGTGATGATCAACCCTCTGTCGCTAATAAATTTTCACGATGGAAAATCACAAATGATACACAAGATATGGTCGTCCCTGACTTGGACGTTTTTCTGTATATTTCATAACTCTAGAAACAAACTAAAACTGATCCGATACATGGATATGCGATACTATCGTAAAGAGACTCGAAGGTCCCACCAAGGATAGAACCGCATATTGAAACGCTTTTGCAAGGTGGATATCATTACATCAATATTACATAATAGATGGGGATACATACAAGAGGCATACAATGCCACATGAATACAACATCATCTTACATAAGAGCAACATCCGACTACGGATGAAACACAAACAGAAACTCAAATGACATCCACCCTGCTAGCCCAGGCTGCTGACCTGGAACCTATCCCCTGATCGAAGAAGAAGTAGAAGAAGAACTCCAAAACAAGCAAACATCGCTCTCGCGTCATGATCATCGCATAACCTGTACCTGCAACTGTTGTTGTAGTAATCTGTGAGCCACAAGGACTCAGCAATCCCATTACCATGGGTATCAAGACTAGCAAAGCTTAATGGGAAAGGAAGGGGTAAAGTGGAGAGGTTGCAGCAGTGACTAAGCATATATGGTGGCTAACACACGCAAATAAGAGCGAGAAGAGAGCAAACAGAACGGTCGTGAAGCTAGCAATGATCAAGAGGTGATCCTGAACTCCTACTTACATCAAGCATAACCCAAAACCGTGTTCACTTCTCGGACTCCGCCGAAAAGAGACCATCACGGCTACACACGCGGTTGATGCGTTTTAATTCGAATCAGGTGTCAAGTTATCTACAACCGGACATTAACAAATTCCCATCTGCCACATAATCGCGGGCATGGCTTTCGAAAGTTTATACCCTGCAGGGGTGTCCTAACTTAGCCCATGATAAGCTCTCGCGATCAACGAAGGATATACCTTCTCCCAGGAAGACCCGATCAGACTCGGAATCCCGATTTACAAGACATTTCGACAATGGTAAAACAAAACCAGCAAGACCTCCCGCTGTGCCGACAAATCCCGATAGGAGCTGCACATATCTCGTTCTTAGGGCACACCGGATGAGCAAGACGACGGGTTGGCATAGACGCTGGTTGCCCAGGGGGCGCCGGACATCGCTCGGTTTGGGCCAACACTTAGACAAGCATTGGCCCGGGGGGGCTAAAATAAAGATGACCCTCGGGTTAATTACTCCCAAGGGAAATGTAGGTGATGGTGAGGCAAATTGTAAAACCAAGGTTGGGCCTTGCTGGTGGAGTTTTATTCAAATCGAACTGTCAAGGGGGTCCCATAAATCACCCAACCGCGTAAGGAACGCAAAATCCGGGAACATAACACCGGTATGACGGAAACTAGGACGGCAAGAGTGGAACAAAACACCAGGCATAAGGCCGAGCCTTCCACCCTTTACCAAGTATATAAATGCATTAATTAAATAAGAGATATTATAATATCCCAACATAAACATGTCCACCATGGAGCAATCTTCAACTTCACCTGCAACTAACAACGCTATAAGAGGGGCTGAGCAAAGCGGTAACATAGCCACGCAATGGTTTGCTAGGAAGGGTGTCAAAGGTTAGAGGTTCATGGCAATTTGGGAGGCTTGAGGAGCAAAAGATAGGTAACGCAGGATAGCAATAGAACGAAGCAACTAGCATAGCAATGATAGTAGTGAGATCCAGATTAGCGGTCATCTTGCCTGAAATCCTGCTAGGAAGAAGAACGAGCCCATGAAGAAGATGAAGCCACGAAGACGAACCAAGCGTAGACGAACGAATCCTCACGATCGCAACGAAATGGGAACTATCGAGAAGAAGCACACAACATAGTAAACACACCACACATGAACAAGGCATGATGCACACACAAGCATGATGTAAGACAAGACTACATGAAGCTACTCATGGCAAGAGATGATGCATACAAGAGCAACACATTAAGGCAAGTTTAAATGAGGCCGGGAACAACATATAACAATTCCGGTAAGTCCTCATATGCAAGTTTCGAAATTGGTCCAGATCTGAATAAACCTTATGTTCAAGTTGTTAAACAGCAAGTTAAAATGCACCATGATGATCTACACGAGATTCTAGTCAAGTTACATATAAAGTTCATTTAATTGAGAGCTACGGCCTAGAAGATATGAGCAAAACAAGTCAAACATGGCATTGATGCAAAATGCACCCAAACACCTCAAAACAAGGATGCAATATGATAATATGAAACTACATGCAATTCTAAGCAAGTTTCATATAGAGCACACTCAAAACGGAGCAACGGTGCAACACATACACTCCAAACAAGACATAACAACAATCTGCCCAAAACAGCAACTAGGCATATTGCAAGCATCAAAATAATATGCTACAGCAGCTAAACATGATAAAAAAGGCATGGACATGATGTACAGGCAAAGCATAACAAAACATGAACACTAAGCTATCTCCAGAAACTACTAGAACATGCTCAAAAAGACATGGCAAGATTGCAAATAATAATAGTTTCAGACTTTGCAGAAATAACATCAGGTTGCAAAGTTTAGAGCTATCAAACAACATGTTACAGGATCTTATCATGGCAAACAAAGGCATGGCATGAATCTACTAATTGCATAGAACAAAAGTCCTTTACTGACCATGAGCCAAAAAGGATCAGAAGATATGATGGCACCCATGTAAACATAGCAAGTTATATGACAGATTCAAACATGGCAGGATCAACGATAAGTAGGCATGTTGATGAGCTTGTACCACTTACCACAGATAAATACATGGCATGGCAAGGCAACCAACAGTAAGAATACATGTTTATTAAGCTAAGCATGGCAAGAGAAAGTTCATAGAGTGCATGGATCATTAGCAAAACACATGGCAAAACTGAACTTCATGTTAACAGGCTGACAGCAACATTATTTAGCAACTTGAGAGCAAGATTACAACAAGCTACACCATGCTATAAATGCAACCATGGACATTGATGGATAGAGCATGACATGTATAACAAAATATCCTTAGTGAATATCTCCAGATTATGCATAGAATGACTTGTAGCAGCAGGTTTACATAGCACCGCAAAATCACAGATTCAGCCTAGCAAAACAGTAACAGCAAGTACCCTACTTAACAAGCTTGATGCACTCACTACAAGACTCGCAAAAATACATGGATTGCACCCCTGTAAAGATGGCATGATGTAGTTCAAAACACATGTAGGACTCATGCTCATAGGATGCACACATCAAATGCAACAAAAATGACAAATCACCAAGTTATAACAGTTTCAGCAGATTAACATCATATAGCACTCTTGCAACGATGATTCAGGCATCAATATGCAATCAAACAAGCATGGCACAATAGAACAAAATGAGAGCATCTCACAACAAACATTTTGACATATTACACGCACAAAACGGAGCTACATGCACAGAGTTACACCCATCACAACAATGCAACATAATATGATTTTTCAGAAAAAGACAGGCAAAAAATAGACCTCGCGGGGGGGGGGGGTTGACTGGACGGACATGTCCGGGCTCCTCCAAACATGTCCGGCGCGGCCAAAAGAGCAAGAGGAGCTCTGGGTGGCGGCACGAGCGCCTCCGGCGGCGGTGAGCGGCACAGGTGGCGGGGACGGTTCGAGGACGGCGGGATCCAGGTTGCAGGGACCGGATCCGCGGCAGGGCCGGCAGATCTGGCGCGGGGGAGGCCCGGGGCGAGCTCAGGCGGGGTCGGCGACGAGGTTCGGCTCCGGTCTTCTCCAGCAGCGGCGCGGGGCATCCATGGTGGCGGCGGTACTCTGCGAGGGAGAGAGAGAAGGCCATGAGGAAGAGAGAGAAGGAAGAAGAGGGCAGCGGGGTCCTGGCCTGGCGGCGGAGCCGGACGACGGCGGCGCGAGGTCGGGCTCCGGCGAGGCTCCGATGGTGGGAGCCGAGCTCGGGCGCGGCTGGGGGCGTGCGGGCTTGCGGGGCCCAGATGCGGCCCGGGGCGAGCCCGATCTGGGCCGGGAGGGCCGCGGTGGCAGGAGTGGAGGCAGGGGCCGCGTGGCGTGCGTGGGTTGGAGGAGGAGGGCGGCTTCGACGGCGCTGGTGGCGGCACGGCCACTGGGACGGCACCAAGTGGCGGTGGACGGCTGGCCGGGCGCGGAAACGGAGGGAGGTTGGTGGCGCGGGGCTCGAGGAGGGGGTTTGGCTGCTACCAAAAATGGAAGGGAGGCTTCCATTTATAGGTAGAGCTAGGGTTTGAGGGGTTAGGAGGGGGTTTCGGAGCCCTCCGATCGCAATCGAACGGTTCCGGTCGGAGGGGGGAGTTAGACTGGGCCTAGGAGGGATTAGTGGGCTGTGAGGAGAGGGTTTGGGCTGAGGGAAGAGAAGAGAAATGCAGCCCGGCGGCAGTTTCGGAGACCGAAACATCCGACGAAGGTACCGGCAGCGGTACCGCTATGTTTAACGGTTGGGCTATCGAACGAGCTCCGAATGCGACGAAACTTGGCAGGCGGTCTGTCTACACTATAATAAAACCGCACGACAAGTTGCAATCCATTCCGAGAACATTTTTATGCCACTTATAAAATAATATTCGGAGGTGCCGCGGGCGCGTGCGGGTGTGGTCTGGACTCCGAACGGACAACGGAGAGAACTGGGAGGATCCGAACGGCAGATGAAATGCAGATGATGACATGGCAAAGTGCAACACGCCAGCAAATGACATGGCAACGACGGCAAATAACTGGCGGACACCTGGTGCGTCGGATCCAGGGCGTTACACGGGCCGATCTTTCACGGCGATATTTGGTGGGCGGTCCGTCTCCCTGGTCCTCCTCGCAACCTCCAAGAACAATTTTCACCCGTGTATGAAAATGAACGAATAAAAATAATGATCCCCTTGGATCAACACATAGGTGTCGATGTGATGATCAACCCTATGTCGCTAATAAATTTTCACGATGGAAAATCACAGATGATACACAAGATATGGTTGTCCCTGACTCGGACATTTTTCTGTATATTTCATAACTCTGGAAACAAACTAAAACTGATCTGATACAATAGCCGTAGCCTGGCCGTTATATGCCCAATGCACGTCCCTTCCAGCGAACCAAATAACTAACGTGAATATCTCGGGAAACCAAATCATGCATGACTAGGCCTATGAAAGTAAATAGGAATCCTAACTAACCGAAGGAAGGTAAAAGTTACAAGGAAACTTTCTAATAGAAAATCATTTTTAATTACACATGCATGCATTTATCTATAGCATGTAACGTGCCTTCCTTTTCTTTATTCCATGGCAACTGAAACGACCCAATCTTGATCCCTTGAGGAGGAGTTCTGAACGTGGAGGTTATTTCCTCCGGTTTTGGTTCTCGGTTCTTTTTTGCTTGGACAATGCTATAGTAAACTCCTCTCCCACTTGTACATCTATTTTTATCCCTTATTTCTGGACCACACAATACTCGTATTTTTGCATCGGCTCCTTGATAAATTTTACGTGGCATTGTATTGCATCTTGTTATGGCCTTATCATCCTCTCCCCCTTGAAGCGAAACCATCCATGGTTTCGTGTCAATTTCCTGCTTCGCCTTCTCCAGAATTTGCAGCTCTATGTTGATTGCGTTGTCCGCCATTGGTTTTAGCGTATGCTTCCTTCCGTCATGCATAAATGTGTATGTGTTGGATCTTCCAGCATGAACTGCAGCATGATCAAACTGCCATGGTCTTCCCAATAACATCTGACACGCGTCCATTGGCAAAACATCACAGTCTGATGTCTACTACACAACCTTCTTTTTGTAGACGTTGTTGGGCCTGCAAGTGCATAGGTTTGTAGGACAGTAGCAAATTTCCCTCAAGTGGATGACCTAAGGTTTATCAATCCATAGGAGGCGTAGGATTAAGATGGTCTCTCTTAAACAACCCTGCAACCAAATAACAAAGAGTCTCTTGTGTCCCCAACACACCCAATACAATGGTAAATTGTATAGGTGCACTAGTTCGGCGAAGAGATGGTGATACAAGTGCAATATGGATGATAGATAAAGGTATTTGTAATCTGAAATTATAAAAACAGTAAGGTAACTAATGATAAAAGTGAGCGTAAACGGTATTGCAATGATAGGAAACAAGGCCTAGGGTTCATACTTTCACTAGTGCAAGTTCTCTCAACAATAATAACATAGATAGATCATATAACAATCCCTCAACATGCAACAAAGAGTCACTCCAAAACCACTAATAGCGGAGAACAAACGAAGAGATTATGGTAGGGTACGAAACCACCTCAAAGTTATCCTTTCTGTTCTATCTATTCAAGAGTTCGTAGTAAAATAACATAAAGCTATTCTTTCCGCTCAATCCATCATAGAGTTCATACTAGAATAACACCTTAAGACACAAATCAACCAAAACCCTAATGTCACCTAGATACTCCATTGTCACCTCAAGTATCTGTGGGCATGATTATACGATATGCATCACATAATCTCAGATTCATCCAACCAACACAAAGTACTTTAAAGAGTGCCCCAAAGTTTCTACTGGAGAGTCAAGAAAACGTGTGCCAACCCTAATGCATAGGTTCATGGGCGGAACCCGCAAGTTGGTCACCAAAACATACATCAAGTGGCATGTGATATCCCATTGTCACCACAGATAAACACGGCAAGACATACATCAAGTGTTTCTCAAACAAAAGACTCAATCCGATAAGATAACTTCAAGAAGGAAACTCAATTCATCACAAGAGAGTAGAGGGGGAGAAACATCATAAGATCCAACTATAATAGCAAAGCTCGCGATACATCAAGATCGTGCCATAGAGAGAACACGAGAGAGAGATCAAACACATAGCTATTGGTACATACCCTCAGCCCCGAGGGTGAACTACTCCCTCCTCGTCATGGATAGCGCCGGGATGATGAAGATGGCCACCGGTGATGGGATCCCCCTCCGGCAGGGTGCCGGAACGGGCTCCCGAGAGGTTTTTGGTGGCCACAGAGGCTTGCGGCACTGGAACTCCCGATTTATCTTGATATTCGATGTTTTTAGGGTGTGTAGGCTTATATAGGCAAAAGAAGTCGGTCAGGGAGTGCTCGAGGGGCCCACAAGACAGGGGGTGCTCCCAGTAGGGGGGGGGCCTCCTATCTCGTGGCCTCCTTGAGGCTCTTCTGACGTGAACTCCAAGTCTCCTGGGTGATATTCTTCCCAAAAATCACACTGCCGAAGATTTCATTCCATTTGGACTCCGTTTGATATTCCTTTTCTTCAAAATACTGAAACAGGCAATAAAATAGCAATAAGGGCTGGGCCTCCGGTTAATAGGTTAGTCTCAAAAGTAAAATAAAAGTGTATAATAAAGCCCGTAATCATTCAAAACAGATAATAATATAGCATGGAACAATCAAAAATTATAGATACGTTGGAGACGTATCACAGTCCACCTTATCAATATAATCGGCAACTGCAAACTTCACACGTACCTTATGTGTGATCTTTAATTTTCCGGAGTTGTATAGCCACTCCACGTGGTGTGGTTGTGGGTGGCGCCACATGAACAAACCCAATGCCTGCACAAGATCTTTGCTAATGACATTTGTAAAGCTACCACCATGAATTATTAACTTGCAAGCATGATTGTTGATCTTACACTATGTTTTGAAAACACTCCATCGCTGCCCCTTTCCATCACCATCCCCCTGAACCTTTTCCACCAAAAGATTTACACCCTTCGTCGGTGCATCAACTTCTTCCTCTATTTCTTTTTGCTCTTCTCTTCTTTTCTGCAAACGGCCTATCCAATCTGCCATGAACACATCCACTGGCATAGGAATAAAACAGATTTGTTGGCCCTTCCATGGTATAGAGAAAGTATTTTTCTTGGGATTCCGAACATCCCCAACACGTTTGCACCATGGGTTCCCAAGCAACAGATGGCACGACACCATGGGCACAGGACAAACGTGAAAAAATTCCGCACAACAATATTTCCCCAAAGTAAAAATTAACAAAATCTGATGTGTAATATGGTTTTCACCTTTGAACCACTTAAGTGTGTATGGTATTTCAAGAGGTGTCATCTTCAGCCCCAATTTTTCCACCACCTCGAAGCTAACCATGTTGACTCCAGTAGTCTCATCGATTGTCAGATTGACACGTCGTTCGTTCACAACGCAATGACTGTGAAAAAGAAAGACCTCGCCAATGCCTTCCTCCTCCATCAATATGTTCTTCCTCAACATGTTGATGCTCGTCTCTGTAGACGATATTGCAAATTAAATTGCCATGACTAACCTTAGCTCTGAATACCACTTGATGTAGCACGGACTAGCGAGATGTTAATTCGTGTGCGTAGACGGCCCGATCTTTCACGGCGATGTTTGATGAACAGTCTGTCTCCCTGTTCCTCCTTGCAACATCCAAGAACAATTTTCACCCGTGTATGCAAATACACGGATAAAAATAATGATCCCCTTGGATTAGCACACAGGTGTCGATGTGATGAGCAATCCTCCGTCCCTAATAAATTTTCACGATGAAAAATCACAGATGATACACAAGATATGGTCGTCCCTAACTCGGATGTTTTTCTGTATATTTCATAACTCTGGAAACAAACTAAAACTGATCCAATACAATAGTCGTAGCCTGGCCGTTATATGCCCAATGCACGTCCCTTCCAGTGAGCCAAATAACTAACGTGAATATCTCAAGAAACCAAATCATGCATGACTAGGACTAGGAAAGTAAATAGGAATCCTAACTAACCGAAGGAACATAACTACACTAGGAAACTTCCTAATAGAAAATCATTTTAATTACACATGCATGCATTTATCTATAGCATGTAACATGCCTTCCTTTTCTTTATTCCATGGGAACTGAAACGACCCAATCTTGATCCCTTGCGGTGGAGTTCTGAACGTGGGGGTTATTTCCTTCGGTTCTGGTTCTCGGTTCTTTTTTGCTTGGACAATGCTATAGTAAACTGCTCTCCCACATGTACATCTATTTTTATCCCTTATTTCTGGACCGCACAATACTTGTATTTTTCCGTCGGCTCCTCGATGAATTTGACGTGGCATTGTATTGCATCTTCTTATGGCCTTATCAAATCTCTTCGTTTGTTTTCCGTTATTAGTGACTTTGGAGTGATTCTTTGTTTCACATTGAGGGGTTGTTATATGATCTAATTATGTTATTATTGTTGAGAGAACTTGCACTGGTGAAAGTATGAACCCTAGGCCTTGTTTTGAAGCATTGCAATACCGTTTTCGCTCACTTTTGTTACTTGCTACCTTATTTTTTTATATTTTCAAATTACAAAAACCTATATCTACCATCCATATTGCACTTGTACCACCATCTCTTCGCCAAACTAGTGCACCTATACAATTTACCATTGTATTGGGTGTGTTGGGGACACAAGAGACTCTTTGTTATTTGGTTGCAGGGTTTTTTGAGAGAGACCATCTTCATCCTACGCCTCCCACAGATTGATAAACCTTAGGTCATCCACTTGAGGAAATTTGCTACTGTCCTACAAACCACTGCACTTGGAGGCCCAACAACGTCTATAAGAAGAAGGTTGTGTAGTAGACATCAGTGCATATTACTACGTGTAGGTCGCCGACGACCAGGAGTAGTTTAGGAGGATCCCCGGCAAGAGGCCTGCGCCTCTTCGATCTGTATCCCTGTTTGTGCTAGCCATCTTATGGCAACATGTTTAACTTATGTATGTACTCAGATATTGTTGCTTCCACTGACGCGTTTATGATCGAGCTTATGTATTCGAGCCCTCGAGGCCCCTTACTTGTAATATGAAGCTTGTATGACTTTTATTTGTGTTTTGTGTTGTGATATCTTCCCATGTGTCCCTGATCTTGATCATACACGTTTGCGCGTATGATTAGTGTACAATAGAATCAGGGGCATCACACATTCCCCGCAGACCTTTGGGGCAGTTCTTCCATTGCCAATGCATGCAATCAATTGATCCGAGCATTTCTGGAAACCCCCTTGCCTCTCCAATAGCCAACAACTTCTTCGTGTCCTACACATTTGGTTCTCTAAGATACTCAGGTCCAAACACCTCCACCACGGCGCGGGCAAAAACTTGACAATAGTCTTCAGGCGCGTGCTCTCCCCCATCCTGACCATCTCGTCAATGATGACTTCAGTAGTACCAAGTGCAAGCTGTTGGGGAACGTAGCAGAAATTCAAAATTTTCCTACGTGTCACCAAGATCTATCTATGGAGAAACCAGCAATGAGGGGAAGGAGAGTGCATCTACATACCCTTGTAGAACGCTAAACAGAAGCGTTCAAGAGAACGGGGTTGAAGGAGTCATGGTCGTACTCGTCGTGATCCAAATCACCGGAGATCTTAGTGCCGAACGGACGGCACCTCCGCGTTCAACACACGTGCAGCCCGGTGACGTCTCCCATGCCTTGATCCAGCAAGGAGAGAGGGAGAGGTTGAGGAAGACTCCGTCCAGCAGCAGCACAGCGGCGTGGTGGTGGTGGAGGAGCGTGGCAATCCTGCAGGGCTTCGCCAAGCACCGCGGGAGAAGAGGAGTACTTAGGAGAGAGGGAGGGCTGCGCCAGAACTTGGGGTGCGGCTGCCCTCCCACCCCTCCACTATTTATAGGTGCGGAGAGAAGGGGGCTGGCCCCCCTAGATCCCATCTAGGGTTGGGGCGGCGGCCAAGGGGGAGGAGTGCCTCCCAAGTCAAGTGGAGGCCCTCCCCCTTAGGGTTTCCCCTCTCCCATGCGCATGGGCCTTGGGGGGGGGGGTTGGTGCCCCTGGACCATTAAGGCTAGGGCGCCCCCTTACAGACCATGCTATTGTATTGGACGTGGTGGAACAATTTCTGGACCTCCGGAATCCTCCGGAACCTTCTGGAAGCTTCCCGGTACAATACCAGAAAAAACCCGAACTTTTCCCGGAACCCAAACAACAACTTTCCATATATAAATCTTTACCTCCGGACCATTCCGGAACTGCTCGTGACGTCCGGGATCTCATCCGGGACTCCGAACAACATTCAGTAACCACGTATATCTATTCCCTATAACCCTAGCGTCATCGAACCTTAAGTGTGTAGACCCTACGTGTTCGGGAACCATGCAGACATGACCGAGACGTTCTCCGGTAAATAACCAACAGCAGGATCTACATACCCATGTTGGCTCCCACATGTTCCATGATGATCTCATCGTATGAACCACGATGTCGAGGATTCGATCAATCC
Organism: Triticum aestivum; assembly: GCF_018294505.1. Lineage (NCBI taxonomy): Eukaryota > Viridiplantae > Streptophyta > Magnoliopsida > Poales > Poaceae > Triticum > Triticum aestivum. The sequence goes on along the minus strand of NC_057813.1, from coordinate 574,038,459 downwards.
CGTATACAATTCCCTTTGTCTAGTGGTATTGTACTTGCCCGAGATTCGATCATCGGTATGCTGATACCTTGTTCAATCTCGTTACCGGAAAGTCTCTTTACTCGTTCCATAACACATCATCCCGTGATCAACCCCTTGGTCACATTGTGAACATTATGATGATTTCATACCGAGTGGGCCCAGAGATACCTCTCCGTTAACCGGAGTGACAAATCCCAGTCTCGATTCGTGCCAACCCAACAGACACTTTTGGAGATACCCGTAGTGCACCTTTATAGCCACCCAGTTACGTTGTGACGTTTGGTGCACCCAAAGCATTCCTACGGTATCCGGGAGTTGCACAATCTCATGGTCTAAGGAAATGATACTTGACATTAGAAAAGCTTTAGCATGCGAACTACGATCTTTGTGCTAGGCTTAGGATTGGGTCTTGTCCATCACATCATTCTCCTAATGATGTAATCCCGTTATCAACGACATCCAATGTCCATGGTCAGGAAACCGTAACCATCTGTTGATCAACGAGCTAGTCAACTAGAGGCTTACTAGGGACATGGTGTTGTCTATGTACCCACACAAGTATCTGAGTTTCCTATCAATACAATTATAGCATGGATAATAAACGATTATCATGAACAAGGAAATATAATAATAATAACTAATTTATTATTGCCTCTAGGGCATATTTCCAACAGTCTCCCACTTGCACTAGAGTCAATAATCTAGTTCACATCGCCATGTGATTAACACTGATAGGTCACATCGCCATGTGACCAACATCCAAAGAGTTTACTAGTGTCACTAAACTAGTTCACATCGCCATGTGATTAAGACTCAATGTGTTTTGGGGTTTGATCATGTTTTGCTTGTGAGAGAGGTTTTAGTCAACGGGTCTGCAACATTCAGATCCGTATGTATTTCGCAAATCTCTAGGTCATATTGTAAATACTGCTTCCACGCTCCACTTGGAGCTATTCCAAATGGTTGCTCCACTATACGTATCCGGTTTGCTACTCAGAGTCACTTGGATAGGTGTTAAAGCTTGCATCGACGTAACCCTTTACGCCGAACTCTTTATCACCTCCATAATTGAGAAACATGTCCTTATTTACTCCAAGGACAATTTTGACCGTTGTCCAATGATCCATTCCTGGATCATTCTTGTAGCCCTTGACTGACTCATGGCAAGGCACACTTCCGGTGCGGTACACAGCATAGCATACTATAGAGCCTCGTCTGAAGCATAGGGGACGACCTTCGTCCTTTCTCTCTCTTCTGCCGTGGTCGAGCTTTAACTCTTAACTTCATACCTTACAACTCAGGCAAGAACTCCTTCTTTGACTGATCCATCTTGAACACCTTCAAGATCATGTCAAGGTATGTGCTCATTTGAAAGTACCATTTAGCGTTTTTTTATCTATCCTCATAGATCTTGATGCTCAATGTTCAAGTAGCTTAATCCAGGTTTTCCATTGCAAAACACTTTTCAAATAACCCTATATGCTTTCCAAAAATTCTACATAATTTCTGATCAACAATATGTCAACAACATATACTCATCAGAAATTCTATAGTGCTCCCACTCACTTCTTTGGAAATACAAGTTTCTAATGAACTTTGTATAAACCCAAAATCTTTGATCATCTCATCAAAGTGTACATTCCAACTCTGAGATGCTTACTCTAGTCCTTAGAAGGATTGCCAGAGTTTTGCATATTTGTTAGCGTTCTTCAGGATTGTCAAAGCCTTCTGGTTGTATCACATACAACCTTTCCTCACGAAAACTGGTAAGGAAACTTGTTTTGACATCCATCTGCCAGATTTCATAAATGCAGCTTATGCTAACATGATTCCAACGGACTTAAGCATCGCTACGGATGAGAAAATCTCATCGTAGTCAACTCCTTGAACTTGTGAAAAACTCTTCGCCACAAGTCGAGCTTCATAGACAGTGACATTACCATCCACGTCCGTTTTCTTCTTAAAGATCCATTTATCTCAATGGCTTGCCGATCAACGGGCAAGTCCACCAAAGTCCATGCTTTGTTCTGATACATGGATCCAATCTCGGATTTCATGGCTTCTAACCATTTGTTGGAATATGGGCCCACCATTGCTTCTCCATAGCTCGTAGGTTCATTGTTGTCTAGCAACATGACCTTCAAGACAGGATTACTGTACCACTCTGAAGTAGTACGCATCCTCATCACCCTACGAGGTACGGTAGTGACTTGATCTGAAGTTTCATGATCACTATCATAAGCTTCTACTTCAATTGGTGTAGGTGCCATAGGAACAACTTCCTGTGCCCTGCTACACACTAATTGTAGTGACGGTTCAATAACGATATCAAGTCTCCACCATCCTCCCACTCAATTTTCGAGACGAACTTTTCCTCGAGAAAGGACCCGATTCAAGAAACAATCCCTATTTCTTTCGGATCTAAATTAGGAGGTATACCCAACTGTTTTGGGTGTCCTATGAAGGTGCATTTTATCCGCTTTGGGTTCGAGCTTATCAACCTGAAACCTTTTCACATAAGCGTCGCAGCCCCAAACTTTTAAAAACGACAACTCAGGTTTCTCCAAACCATAGTTCAAACGGTGTCGTCTCAACGGAATTATGTGGTGCCCTATTAAAGTGAGTGCGGTTGTCTCTAATGCCTAACCCATGAACGATAGTGGTAATTCAATAAAAGACATCATGGTACGCACCATATCCAATAGGGTGCAACTATGATGTTCGGACACACCATCACACTATGGTGTTCCAGGCGGTATTAATTGTGAAACAATTTCCACAGTGTCTTAATTGTGTGCCAAAGCTCGTAAATCAGATACTCATCTCTATGATCATATCATAGACATTTTATCCTCTTGTCACGATGATCTTCAACTTCACTCTGAAATTACTTGAACCATTCAATAATTCAGACTTTGTGTTTCATCAAGTAAATATACTCAACACCTACTCAAATCATCTGTGAAGTAAGAACATAACGATATTCAATGCATGCCTCAGCACTCATTGGACTGCACACATCAAAATGTGTTACTTCCAACAAGTTGCTATCTTGTTCCATCTTACTGAAAACGAGGCTTTTCAGTCATCTTGCCCATGTGGTATGATTTGCATATCTCAAGTGATTCAAAATCAGGTGAGTCCAAATGATCCATCTGCATGGAGTTTCTCCATGTGTATATACCAATAGACATGGTTCGCATGTCCCAAACTTTTCAAAAACGAGTGAGTCCAAAGATCCATCAACATGGAGCTTCTTCATGCGTTTTACACCAATATGACTTACATGGCAGTGCCACAAGTAAGTGGTACTATCATTACTATCTTATATCTTTTGGCATGAAAATGTGTATCACTACGATCGAGATTCAATAAATCATTCCTTTTAGGTGCAAGACCATTGAAGGTATTATTCAAATAAACAGAGTAACCATTATTCTCCTTAAATGAATAACTGTATTGCGATAGACATAATCCAATCATGTCTATGCTCAACGCAAACACCAAATAACAATTATTTAGGTTTAACACCAATCTCGATGGCAGAGGGAGCGTACGATGCTTGATCACATCAACCTTGGAAACACTTCCAACACATATTGTCAGCTCACCTTTAGCTAGTCTCCGTTTATTCCATAGCTTTTATTTCGAGTTACTAACACTTAGCAACCGAACCGGTATCTAATACCCTAGTGCTACTAGGAGTACTAGTAAAGTACACATTTATTTCAATGTATATCCAATATACTTCTATCGACCTTGCCAGCCTTCTCATCTACCAAGTATCTAGGGTGGTTCTGCTTTAGTGTCCGTTCCTCTCATTACAGAAGCACTTAGTCTCAGGTTTTGGTTCAACCTTGGGTTTCTTCACTGGAGCAGCAACTGATTTGTCGTTTCATGAAGTACCCCTTCTTGCCCTTGCCCTTCTTGAAACTAGTGGTTTCACTAACCATCAACAATTGATGCTCCTTCTTGATTTCTACATTCGCGGTGTCGAACATTGCGAATAGCTCAAGGATCATCATATCTATCCCTGTTATGTTATAGTTCATCACGAAGCTCTAGTAGCTTGGCGGCAATGTCTTTGGAGAAACATCACTATCTCATCTGGAAGATTAACTCCCACTCGATTCAAGTGATTGTTGTACCCAGACAATCTGAGTATAAGCTCAACGATTGAGATCTTCTCCCTTAGTTTGTAGGCTAGAAAACTCGTCGGAGGTCTCATACCTCTTGACGTGGGCACGAGCCTGAAATCCCAATTTCAGCCCTCAGAACATCTCATATGTTCCGCGATGTTTCAAAAACGTCTTTGGTGCCTCAATTCTAAACCCTTTTACATTACCGAACTATCATGTAGTCATCAAAACGTGTATGTCAGATGTTCGCAACATCCACAGACCACGTTCGAGGTCCAGCACACCGAGCGGTGCATTAAGGACATAAGCCTTCTACTGTCCGCATAATTGCTACTGTCAACTTTCAACCATATTTTCTCTAGGAACATATCTAAAATAGTAGAACTAAAGCGCGAGCTTATGACATAATTTGCAAAGGGGTTTTTGACTATGTTCAGGACAATTAAGTTCATCTTATGAACTCTCACTCAGATAGACATCCCTCTAGTCATCTAAGTGATTACATGATCCGAATCAACTAGGTCGTGTCCGATCATCACGTGAGACGGACTAGTCATCATCGGTGAACATCTTCATGTTGATCGTATCCACCATACGACTCATGCTCGACCTTTCGGTCTCTTGTGTTCTGAGGCCATGTCTGTACATGCTAGGCTCGTCAAGTCAACCTAAGTGTTTCGCGTGTGTAAATCTGGCTTACACCCGTTGTATGTGAACGTTAGAATCTATCACACCCGATCATCACGTGGTGCTTCGAAACGACGAACTTTCGCAACGGTGCACAGTTAGGGGGAACACTGTCTTGAAATTTTAATGAGGGATCATCTTATTTACTACCGTTGTTCTAAGCAAATAAGATGCATAAACATGATAAACATCACATGAAATCAAATAGTGACATGATATGGCCAATATCATTTTGCTCCTTTTGATCTCCATCTTCGGGGCTCCATGATCATCATCGTCACCGGCATGACACCATGATCTCCATCATCGTGTCTTCATGAAGTTGTCTCGCCAACTATTACTTCTACTACTATGGCTACCGGTTAGCAATAAAGTAAAGTAATTACATGGCATTGTTCAATGACATGCAGGTCATACAATAAATTAAGACAACTAGTATGGCTCCTGCCGGTTGTCATACTCATCGACATGCAAGTCGTGATTCCTATTACAAGAACATGATCAATCTCATACATCACATAACATTCATCACATTCTTTTGGCCATATCACATCATATAGCATACCCTGCAAAAACAAGTTAGATGTCCTCTAATTGTTGTTGCATGTTTTACGTGGCTGCTATGGGTTTCTAGCAAGAACGTTTCTTACCTACGCAAAAGCCACAACGGTGATATTCCAATTGCTATTTACCCTTCATAAGGACCCTTTTCATTGAATTCGATCCGACTAAAGTGGGAGAGACTGGCACCCGCTAGCCACCTTTATGCAACAAGTGCATGTCAGTCGGTGGAACCTGTCTCACGTAAGTGTACGTGTAAGGTCGGTCCGGGCCGCTTCATCCCACAATGCCGCCGAATCAAGATTGGACTAGTAACGGTAAGCATATTGAACAAAATCAATGCCCACAACTACTTTGTGTTCTACTCGTGCAAAGAATCTATGCAATAGACCTAGCTCATGATGCCACTATTGGGGAACATAGCAGAAATTCAAAATTTTCCTATGTGTCACCAAGATCTATCTATGGAGAAACCAGCAATGAGGGGAAAGAGAGTGCATCTACATACCCTTGTAGATCGCTAAGTGGAAGCGTTCAAGAGAACGGGGTTGAAGGAGTTGTACTCGTCGTGATCCAAATCACCGGAGATCTTAGTGTCGAACGGACGGCACCTCCGCGTTCAACACACGTGCAGCCCGGTGACGTCTCTCATGCCTTGATCCAGCAAGGAGAGAGGGAGAGGTTGAGGAAGACTTCGTCCAGCAGCAGCACAACGGCGTGGTGGTGGTGGAGGAGCGTGGCAATCCTGCAGGGCTTCGCCAAGCACCGCGGGAGAAGAGGAGTACTCGGGAGAGGGGGAGGGATGCGCCAGAACTTGGGGTGCGGCTGCCCTACCACCCCTCCACTATTTATAGGTGGGGAGAGAAGGGGGGCGGCCCCCCTAGATCCCATCTAGGGTTGGGGCGGCGGCCAAGGGGGGGAGGAGTGCCTCCCAGGTCAAGTGGAGGCCCTCCCCATTAGGGTTTCCCCTCTCCCATGCGCATGGGCCTTGGGGGGGCTGGTGCCCCTGGCCCATTAAGGCTAGGGCGCCCCCTTACAGCCCATGCTGCTGTATTGGACGTGGTGGAACAATTTCCGGACCTCTGTACCCCTCCGGAATCCTCCGGAACCATCTGGAAGCTTCCCGGTACAATACCAGAAAAACCCGAACTTTTCCCGGAACCCGAACAACAACTTTCCGTATATAAATCTTTACCTCCGGACCATTCCGGAACTCCTCGTGACGTCCGGGATCTCATCCGGGACTCCGAAACAACATTCGGTAACCACGTATATCTATTCCCTATAACCCTAGCGTCATCGAACCTTAAGTGTGTAGACCCTACGGGTTCAGGAACCATGCAGACATGACCGAGACATTCTCCGGTCAATAACCAACAACGGGATCTGGATACCCATGTTGGCTCCCACATGTTCCACGATGATCTCATCGGATGAACCACGATGTCTAGGATTCGATCAATCCCGTATACAATTCCCTTTGTCTAGCGGTATTGTACTTGCCCGAGATTCGATCGTCGGTATGTCGATACCTTGTTCAATCTCGTTACCGGAAAGTCTCTTTACTTGTTCCGTAACACATCATCCCGTGATCAACCCCTTGGTCACATTGTGAACATTATGATGATGTCCTACTGAGTGGGCCCAGATATACCTCTCCGTCAACCGTAGTGACAAATCCCAGTCTCGATTTGTGCCAACCCAACAGACACTTTCAGAGATACTCGTAGTGCACCTTTATAGCCACCCAGTTACGTTGTGATGTTTGGTGCACCCAAAGCATTCCTACGGTATCCGGGAGTTGCACAATCTCATGGTCTAAGGAAATGATACTTGACATTAGAAAAGCTTTAGCATACGAACTACGATCTTTGTGCTAGGCTTAGGATTGGGTCTTGTCCATCACATCATTCTCCTAATGATGTAACCCCGTTATCAACGACATCCAATGTCCATGGTCAGGAAACCGTAACCATCTGTTGATCAACGAGCTAGTCAACTAGAGGCTTACTAGGGACATGGTGTTGTTGAAGGAAATATGCCCTAGAGGCAATAATAAAGTTATTATTTATTTCCTCATATCATTATAAATGTTTATTATTCATGCTAGAATTGTATTAACCGGAAACATGATACATGTGTGAATACATAGACAAACATATAGTCACTAGTATGCCTCTACTTGACTAGCTCATTAATCAAAGATGGTTATGTTTCCTAACCATAGACATGTGTTGTCATTTGATTAATGGGATCAGGTCATTAGAAGAATGATGTGATTGACATGACCCATTCCGTTAGCCTAGCACTTGATCGTTTAGTATATTGCTATTGCTTTCTTCATGACTTATACATGTTCCTGTAACTATGAGAAATTTGCAACTCCCGTTTACGGAGGAACACTTTGGGTACTACCAAACGTCACAACGTAACTGGGTGATTATAAAGGAGTACTACAGGTGTCTCCGAATGTACATGTTGAGTTGGCGTATTTCGAGATTAGGTTTTGTCACTCCGATTGTCAGAGAGGTATCTCTGGGCCCTCTCGGTAATGCACATCTTTATAAGCCTTGCAAGCAATGTGACCAAATGAGTTGGTCACGGAATGATGCATTACGGAACGAGTAAAGAGACTTGCCTGTAACGAGATTGAACTAGGTATTGGATACCGACGATCAAATCTCGGGCAAGTAACATACCGATGACAAAGGGAACAACGTATGTTGTTATGCGGCTTGACCGATAAAGATCTTCGTAGAATATGTAGGAACCAATATGGGCATCCAGGTTCCACTATTGGTTATCGATTGAGAATAGTTCTAGGTCATGTCTATATAGTTCTCGAACCCATAGGGTCCGCACGCTTAACGTTACGATGACAGTTTTATTATGAGTTTATAAGTTTTGATGTACCGAAGTTTGTTCGGAGTCCCGGATGTGATCACGGACATGACGAGGAGTCTTGAAATGGTCGAGACATAAAGATTGATATATTGTACGACTATATTCGGACACCGAAATTGTTCCGGGTGATTTCGGAGAAAACCGGAGTGCCGGAGGGGTTACCGGAACCCCCCGGGGAAGTATTGGGCCTTAGTGGGCCTGAGGGGAGAGAGAGGGCAGCAGCCCAGGAGGTGGCGCCCCCCCCCCATGGGGAGTCCGAATTGGACTAGGGAGGGGGGCGGCCCCTCTTTCCCTCTCCCTCTCCCTCTCTTTCCTTCCCCCTTCCTCCTTCCTAGTGGGACTAGGAAAGGGGAATCCTACTCCCACTAGGAGGAGGATTCCCCCTCCTTGGCGCGCCCCCTAGGGCCGGCCGGCCTCCCCCCTTGCTCCTTTATATATGGGGGCGGGGGGGCACCCCAAAGACACACAAGTTTATCTACGAATCGTTCCTTAGCCGTGTGCGGTGCCCCCCTCCACCATATTCCACCTCGGTCATATCGTCGCGGAGTTTAGGCGAAGCCCTGCGCTGGTAGAACATCATCATCGTCACCACGCCGTTGTGCTGACGGAACTCAACCCCGAAGCTTTGCTGGATCGGAGCCCGGGGATCGTCATCAAGCTGAACGTGTGCTGAACTCGGAGGTGCCGTACGTTCGGTGCTTGGATCGGTCGGATCGTGAAGACGTACGACTACATCAACCGCGTTGTGCTAACGCTTCCGCTTACGGTCTATGAGGGTACGTGGACAACACTCTCCCCTCTCGATGCTATGCCATCACCATGATCTTGCGTGTGTGTAGGAAATTTTTTGAAATTACTACGTTCCCCAACAGTGGCATCCGAGCCTAGGTTTTATGCGTTGATGTTATATGCACGAGTAGAACACAAGTGACTTGTGGGCGATACAAGTCATACTTCTTACCAGCATGTCATACTTTGGTTCGGCGGTATTGTGAGATGAAGCGGCCCGGACCGACATTATGCATACGCTTACACGAGACTGGTTTCATCGTTACGAGCACTCGTGCTTAAAGGTGGTTGGCGGGTGTCTGTCTCTCTCACTTTAGCTGAATCGAGTGTGGCTACACCCGGTCCTTGCGAAGGTTAAAACAGCACCAACTTGACGAACTATCGTTGTGGTTTTTATGCGTAGGTAAGAACGGTTCTTGCTAAAGCCCGTAGCAGCCACGTAAAATTTGCAACAACAAAGTAGAGGACGTCTAACTTGTTTTTGCAGGGCATGTTGTGATGTGATATGGTCAAGATGTGATGCTATATTATATTGTATGAGATTTTCATGTTTTGTAACCGAAGTTATCGGCAACTCGCAGGATCCATATGGTTGTCGCTTTATTGTATGAAATGCAAACGCCCTGTAATTGCTTTACTTTATCTCTAAGCGGTAGCGATAGTCGTAGAAGCAATAGATGGCGTAACGACAACGATGCTACGATGGAGATCAAGGTGTCGCGCCGGTGACGATGGTGATCACGATGGTGCTTCGAAGATGGACATCACAAGCACAAGATGATGATGGCCATATCATATCACTTATATTGATTGCATGTGATGTTTATCCTTTATGCATCTTATCTTGCTTTGATTGACGGTAGCATTTTAAGATGATCTCTCACTAATAATCAAGAAGTGTTCTCCCTGAGTATGCACCATTGCGAAAGTTCTTCGTGCTGAGACACCACGTGATGATCGGGTGTGATAGGCTCTACGTTCAAATACAACGGGTGCAAAACAGTTGCACACGCGGAATATTCAGGTCATACTTGACGAGCCTAGCATATACAGATATGGCCTCGGAACACGGAGACCGAAAGGTCGAGCGTGAATCATATAGTAGATATGATCAACATAGTGATGTTCACCATTGAAACTACTCCATCTCACGTGATGATCGGACATGGTTTAGTTGATTTGGATCACGTGATCACTTAGATGACTAGAGAGATGTCTGTCTAAGTGGGAGTTCCTAAGTAATATGATTAATTGAACTTAAATTTATCATGAACTTAGTACCTGATAGTATTTTGCTTGTCTATGTTTGTTTGTAGATAGATGGCTCGTGCTGTTGTTCCGTTGAATTTTAATGCGTTCCTTGAGAAAGCAAAGTTGAAAGATGATGGTAGCAATTACACGGACTGGGTCCGTAACCTGAGGATTATCCTCATTGCTGCATAGAAAAGTTACATCCTGGAAGCACCGCTGGGTGCCAGGCCTGCTGCTGATGCAACTGACGACGTTAAGAACGTCTCGCAGAGCAAAGCTGATGACTACTCGATAGTTCAGAGTGCCATGCTTTACGGCTTAGAACCGGGTCTTCAACGACGTTTTGAACGTCATGGAGCATATGAGATGTTCCAGGAGTTGAAGTTAATATTTCAAGCAAATGCCCGAATTGAGAGATATGAAGTCTCCAATAAGTTCTATAGCTGCAAGATGGAAGAGAATAGTTCTGTCAGTGAACATATACTCAAAATGTCTGGGTATAATAATCACTTGATTCAACTAGGAGTTAATCTTCCTGATGATAGTGTCATTGACAGAATTCTTCAATCACTGCCACCAAGCTACAAGAGCTTCGTGATGAACTATAATATGCAAGGGATGAACAAGACTATTCCCGAGCTCTTCGTGATGCTAAAAGTCGTGGAGGTAGAAATCAAGAAGGAGCATCAAGTGTTGATGGTTAACAAGACCACCAGTTTCAAGAAAAAGGGCAAAGGGAAGAAGAAGGGGAACTTCAAAAAGAACGGCAAGCAAGTTGCTGCTCAAGAGAAGAAACCCAAGTCTGGACCTAAGCCTGAAACTGAGTGCTTCTACTGCAAGCAGACTGGACACTGGAAGCGGAACTGCCCCAAGTATTTGGCGGATAAGAAGGATGGCAAAGTGAACAAAGGTATATGTGATATACATGTTATTGATGTGTACCTTACTAATGCTCGCAGTAGCACCTGGGTATTTGATACTGGTTCTATTGCTAATATTTGCAACTCGAAATAGGGACTACGGATTAAGCGAAGATTGGCTAAGGACGAGGTGACGATGCGCGTGGGAAATGGTTCCAAAGTCGATGTGATCGCGGTCGGCACGCTACCTCTACATCTACCATCGGGATTAGTTTTAGACCTAAATAATTGTTATTTGGTGCCAGCGTTAAGCATGAACATTATATCTGGATCTTGTATGATGCAAGACGGTTATTCATTTAAATCAGAGAATAATTGTTGTTCTATTTATATGAGTAATATCTTTTATGGTCATGCACCCTTGAAGAGTGGTCTATTTTTATTGAATCTCAATAGTAGTGATACACATATTCATAGTGTTGAAACCAAAAGATGCAGAGTTAATAATGATAGTGCAACTTATTTGTGGCACTGCCGTTTAGGTCATATCGGTGTAAAGCGCATGAAGAAACTCCATACTGATGGGATTTTGGAATCACTTGATTATGAATCACTTGGTACTTGCGAACCGTGCCTCATGGGCAAGATGACTAAAACGCCATTCTCCGGAACTATGGAGCGAGCAACTGATTTGTTGGAAATCATACATACTGATGTTTGTGGTCCAATGAATGTTGAGGCTCGCGGCGGATATCGTTATTTTCTCACCTTCACAGATGATTTGAGCAGATATGGGTATATCTACTTGATGAAACACAAGTCTGAAACATTTGAAAAGTTCAAAGAATTTCAGAGTGAAGTAGAAAATCATCGTAACAGGAAAATAAAATTTCTATGATCTGATCGTGGAGGAGAATATTTGAGTTACAAGTTTGGTCTACACTTGAAACAACACGGAATAGTTTCGCAACTCACGCCACCCGGAACACCACAACGAAATGGTGTGTCCGAACGTCGTAATCGTACTTTACTAGATATGGTGCGATCTATGATGTCTCTTACTGATTTACCGCTATCATTTTGGGGTTATGCTTTAGAGATGGTCGCATTCACGTTAAATAGGGCACCATCAAAATCCGTTAAGACAACGCCTTATGAACTGTGGTTTGGCAAGAAACCAAAGTTGTCGTTTCTTAAAGTTTGGGGCTGCGATGCTTATGTGAAGAAACTTCAACCAGATAAGCTCGAACCCAAATCGGAGAAATGTGTCTTCATAGGATACCCAAAAGAGACTATTGGGTACACCTTCTATCACAGATCTGAGGGCAAGATTTTTGTTGCTAAAATCGGATCCTTTCTAGAGAAGGAGTTTCTCTCGAAAGAAGTGAGTGGGAGGAAAGTAGAACTTGATGAGATAACTGTATCTACTCCCTTATTGGAAAGTAGTTCATCACAAGAACCGGTTCCTGTGACAACTACACCGATTAGTTAGGAAGCTAATGATATTGATCATGAAACTTCAGATCAAGTTTCTACTGAACCTCATAGGTCTACCAGAGTAAGATCCGCACCAGAGTGGTACGGTAATCCAATTCTGGAAGTCATGTTGCTTGACCATGATGAACCTACGAACTATGAGGAAGCGATGATGAGCCCAGATTCCGCAAAATGGCTAGAGGCCATGAAATCTGAGATGGGATCCATGTATGAAAACAAAGTATGGACTTTGGTTGACTTGCCCGATGATCGGCAAGCCATTGAGAATAAATGGATTTTTAAGAAGAAGATTGACGCTGATGGTAATATAACTGTCTATAAAGCTCGACTTGTTGCGAAAGGTTTTCGACAAGTTCAAGGGGTTGACTACGATGAGACTTTCTCACCCGTAGCGATGCTTAAGTCTGTCTGAATCATGTTAGCTATTGCTGCATTTCATAATTATGAAATTTGGCAAATGGATGTCAAAACTGCATTCTTGAATGGATTTCTGGAAGAAGAGTTGTATATGATGCAGCGAGAAGGTTTTGTAGATTCAAAAGGTGCTAACAAAGTGTGCAAGCTCCAGCGTTCCATTTATGGACTGGTGCAAGCATCTCGGAGTTTTAATAAACGCTTTGATAGTGTGATCAAAGCCTATGGTTTTATACAGACTTTTGGAGAAGCCTGTATTTACAAGAAAGTGAGTGGGAGATCTGTAGCATTTCTGATATTATATGTAGATGACATATTATTAATTGGAAATGATATAGAATTTCTGGATAGCATAAAGGGATACTTGAATAAAAGTTTTTCAATGAAAGACCTCGGTGAAGCTGCTTACATATTGGGCATCAAGATCTATAGAGATAGATCAAGACGCTTAATAGGACTTTCACAAAGCACATACCTTGATAAAATTTTGCAAAAGTTCAAAATGGATCAGGCAAAGAAAGGGTTCTTGCCCGTACTACAAGGTGTGAAGTTGAGTCAAACTCAATGCCCGGCCAAAGCAGAAGATAGAGAGAAAATGAAAGATGTTCCCTATGCTTCAGCCATAGGCTCTATCATGTATGCAATGTTGTGTACCAGACCTGACGTATGCTTAGCAATAAGCTTGGGAGAAAGGTACCAAAGTAATCCAGGAGTGGATCACTGGACAGCGGTCAAGAACATCCTGAAATACCTGAAAAGGACTAAGGATATGTTTCTCGTATATGGAGGTGACAAAGAGCTAGTCCTAAATGGTTACGTCGATGCAAGCTTTGACACTGATCCGGACGATTCTAAATCGCAAACCGGATACGTGTTTTTATTAAACGGTGGAGCTGTAAGTTGGTGCAGTTCTAAACAAAGCGTCGTGGCGGGATCTACATGTGAAGCGGAGTACATAGCTGCTTCGGAAGCGGCAAATGAAGGAGTCTGGATGAAGGAGTTCATTTCCGATCTAGGTGTCATACCTAGTGCATCGGGACCAATGAAAATCTTCTGTGACAATACTGGTGCAATTGCCTTGGCAAAGGAATCCAGATTTCACAAGAGGACCAAGCACATCAAGAGACGCTTCAATTCCATTCGGGACCAAGTCCAAGTGGGAGACATAGAGATTTGCAAGATACATACGGATTTGAATATTGCAGACCCGTTGACTAAGCCACTCTCGCGAGCAAAACATGATCAGCACCAAGACTCCATGGGTGTTAGAATCATTACTATGTAATCTAGATTATTGACTCTAGTGCAAGTGGGAGACTGAAGGAAATATGCCCTAGAGGCAATAATAAAGTTATTATTTATTTCCTCATATCATGATAAATGTTTATTATTCATGCTAGAATTTTATTAACCGGAAACATGATACATGTGTGAATACATAGACAAACATATAGTCACTAGTATGCCTCTACTTGACTAGCTCATTAATCAAAGATGGTTATGTTTCCTAACCGTAGACATGTGTTGTCATTTGATTAATGGGATCACATCATTAGAAGAATGATGTGATTGACATGACCCATTCCGTTAGCCTAGCACTTGATCGTTTAGTATATTGCTATTGCTTTCTTCATGACTTATACATGTTCCTATAACTATGAGAAATATGCAACTCCCGTTTACCGGAGGAACACTTTGGGTACTACCAAACGTCACAACGTAACTGGGTGATTATAAAGGAGTACTACAGGTGTCTCCAAAGGTACATGTTGAGTTGGCGTATTTCGAGATTAGGTTTTGTCAGTCCGATTGTCGGAGAGGTATCTCTGGGCCCTCTCGGTAATGCACATCTTTATAAGCCTTGCAAGCAATGTGACCAAATGAGTTGGTCATGGAATGATGCATTACGGAACGACTAAAGAGACTTGCCGGTAACGAGATTGAACTAGGTATTGGATACCGACGATCAAATCTCGGGCAAGTAACATACCGATGACAAAGGGAACAATGTATGTTGTTATGCGGTTTGACCGATAAAGATCTTCGTAGAATATGTAGGAACCAATATGGGCATCCAGGTTCCGCTATTGGTTATTGACCGAGAATAGTTCTAGGTCATGTCTACATAGTTCTCGAACCCGTAGGGTCCGCACGCTTAACGTTACGATGACAGTTTTATTATGAGTTTATAAGTTTTGATGTACCGAAGTTTGTTCGGAGTCCCGGATGTGATCACGGACATGACGAGGAGTCTCGAAATGGTCGAGACATAAAGATTGATATATTGGACGACTATATTCGGACACCGGAATTGTTCCGGGTGATTTTGGAGAAAACCGGAGTGCCGGAGGGGTTACCGGAACCCCCCGGGGAAGTATTGGGCCTTAGTGGGCCTGAGGGGAGAGAGAGGGCAGCAGCCCAGGAGGTGGCGCCCCCCCCATGGGGAGTCTGAATTGGACTAGGGAGGGGGGCGCGGCCCCTCTTTCCCTTTCCCTCTCCCTCTCTTTCCTTCCCCCTTCCTCCTTCCTAGTGGGACTAGGAAAGGGGAATCCTACTCCCACTAGGAGGAGGATTCCCCCCTCCTTGGCGCGCCCCCTAGGGCCAGCCGGCCTCCCCCCCTTGCTCCTTTATATACGGGGGCAGGGGGGCACCCCAAAGACACACAAGTTAATCTATGGATCGTTCCTTAGCCGTGTGCGGTGCCCCCCTCCACCATATTCCACCTCGGTCATATCGTCACGGAGTTTAGGCGAAGCCCTGCGCCGGTAGAACATCATCATCGTCACCACGCCGTCGTGCTGACGGAACTCATCCCCGAAGCTTTGCTGGATCGGAGCCCGAGGATCGTCATCGAGCTGAACGTGTGCTGAACTCGGAGGTGCCGTACGTTCGGTGCTTGGATCGGTCGGATCGTGAAGACGTACGACTACATCAACCGCATTGTGCTAACGCTTCCGCTTACGGTCTACAAGGGTGCGTGGACAACACTCTCCCCTCTCGTTGCTATGCCATCACCATGATCTTGCGTGTGCGTAGGAATTTTTTTGAAATTACTACGTTCCCCAACAGTTCTCTATGTACCCACACATGTATCTGAGTTTCCTATCAATACAATTATAGCATGGATAATAAACGATTATCATGAACAAGGAAATATAATAATAATAAGTAATTTATTATTGCCTCTAGGGCATATTTCCAACACAAGCATCCTCAGAGCAGCCATGCACTTCTGCTTGGCCGAGAAAGAGAGTTGGCCGCATAAATCCATTTTGAGCTTGAAGTATTCGTCATGTGCCTCCACTCCCTCCATAATGCGCAAAAACAATGGTTTTCGCATGCGAAAACGGCGAAGAAACCATGGATCGTCCAAGAAAGTAGGTTTGGGAGCAATGTAGTCCTTGTGCGGTATCTTTGCTCCGGACACCTTGTCCCGGTTGATCACTCTTCTCCCTTCGATTGAGCCCTTGAAGTTGAGAATATGCTCCACTTGCCGGTCCATTTCCTCTTGCATGCTCATGAGCATAATCATGTCCACTTCTTCGTTCGAATCAGACGAATCAAAGAACTCATCTTGAATCATCTGGTCAAGCTCCGTTGGTCCATACTCCTCGTCCAACGAAGCATCGGAATCCATCATTTTACCTAACAAAATCACACAAAATCCGGTCGGACAATGTGTTGAACACATCAAGCACAAGGCAGAGCCAGAGAGTTGCCGGACGTACCATGGTAGCGTCCGGGCCGGCGATGACATCCCGCGCGGCGAGGATGGGAGGGATCTTTCGAAGTTGGTGGCGGGGAGTCTCAAAACGGCTTCGGAGCGGGCACGGAGGCGGACCGCAAGATGGACGGTGCGGAGGAGTAAGAAGAGAGGAGATAACAAATGGATCCGGCTGGTCTTTGGTTGGATTTAGTGCAATTTGGGGTAGGGTCGGCCTATCGGGTCCGGCATGGCGGGCGTGCCCGGGCGCGCCCAGGCACCCCCATATCCGCCCCATATTTGGGCTAGATATGGGGGGTGACAGTCAGCCCGGGCATTTGAGGGTCGTTTGAGGGGCCCGTCTAGGTCAAAAAATAGTGACCGGACAGTGACTGGGCGGCCTGCCCGGGCGTACGAGGTGGGTTTGAGGAGCCCGACTATAGATGCTCTAATCTATTGATTCACAAAGGAGTTTCACAAGATTGCAAATGTTGGAATTTCTTGCTAATTTGCGGTGTGGGAGACGATACGGGGTCTTATGTGCGACAATGCGTGAAGCTTTGTTCGGTTCTAGGGGTTTACACCTCTAGGGGGTCCAATCCGTGTCACCAAGGGGTGCGCACCAGCCCACTCAGTACAAAGCCGCAGAGAAGCCTCCCGAGGGCTCCACTACCCACCATGGCGCGTCCTGGTGCCTAGTGGGCCCCACGGGCCTCCTCCCGTGCACTTCTTTGGCTCCCAGGATGTCTTCTATCTAGAAAAACTCTCCAAAAAGTTTCGTGGCATTTGGACTTCGTTTGGTATTGATTTTCTGTGAAGTAAAAAATAAGTAGAAAACAGCAACTGACATTGGGCACTATGTCAATAGGTTAGTCCCAAAAAATGATATAAAGTTGCTATAAAATGAATGGAACAATAAAAAATTATAGATACATTGGAGAGTATCAGTCCTCTTACCCTGAAAACATTGGCGGGAAGGGTGGCCACACAATGACAAGTTTGAAGGGGGACAGGAGCGCAGTCTGTCCTGACAAAAGGTGGTCTTCGCCTGCAAAGCTACCATCCATGGAGCGTTGGTGGGCTTGAGGATGACCTCCGCCTCGGGCGCCCGTCGTCTTGGTCTTCTTTCACCTATCGGGCAACCTTTTGGGGGTTGCTTTGGGAATTAGATTGCTAGCCTTGCTCCCTTAGCACAAAAGGGAAAATCCTCTTCATCCGCGCCTGCTGGCATGGCCTCTGCAGCCGTTCATCACCGCGTGCATCACCCATGTGCAGGACATGAGACTGCATGACCAGGCCGAACGACACTTGCCTTGCCTGCCTTGGGGAAGGTGCCTCGGGAGGCCGCCTCGAGGGAGGGCCTCGCGAGGCGCTTGGTGAAGTCGCTAAGTCTTTGCTTGCTCACCCACTCCCTGAGGAGGGGTCCTCAGGAGGCTAGGGCCTCGTAAGGGGTCTTGCTCGCCATACCGACTGGTGGGCCACTTATTAGTCCCTTGTCATGCGCCGCGTCCTGGGCCGAAAGCAGAAGGGCCTGGATACCCTAGGTTCCCGGGCTCGACAGCATCCTCCGGCGATGGCGAGGGAAGGGAGGAGGAGGTGGGGCTTGGGTGGCGGCTAGGGTTTCGCCACCCTAGTACCTGCACAAACAATCAAGAACCTTACAACCAACGCGATAAAGGGGTTGTCAATCCCTTCATGGTCACTCACAAAAGTGAGATCTAATAAAGATAGTAAATTAAATATTTTTGGTATTTTTGTTCTATAGATTGGAAAGTAAAGATTGCAAAATAATAAACGAGATGTGATATAATGGAAAAGAGATGTGATATAATAGAAAAGAGGCCCGGGGGCCATAGGTTTCACTAGTGGCTTCTCTCAAGATAGCATGTATTACGGTGGGTGAACAAATTACCACCGAGCAATTGATAGAAAAGCGCATAATTATGAAGACATCTAAGGCATGATCATGAATATAGGCATCACGTCTGTATCAAGTAGATTGAAACGATTCTGCATCTATTACTATTACTCCACACATCGACCGCCATCCAGCATGCATCTAGTGTATTAAGTTCATAAGAACGGAGTAGCGCATTAAGCAAGATGACATGATGTAGAGGGATAAACTCAAGCAATATGATATGAACCCCATCTTTTTATCCTCGATGGCAACAATACAATATGTGCCTTGCTGCCCCTACTGTCACTGGGAAAGGACACCGCAAGATTGAACCCAAAGCTAAGCACTTCTCCCATTGCAAGAAAGATCAATCTAGTAGGCCAAACTAAACCGATAATTCGAAGAGACTTGCAAAGATATCAAATCATGCATATAAGAATTCAGAGAAGAACCAAATAATATTCATAGATAATCTTGTTCATAAATCCACAATTCATCGGATCTCGGCAAACACACCGCAAAAGAGTATTACATCGAATAGATCTCCAAGAACATCGAGGAGAACTTAGTATTGAGAATCAAAGAGAGAGAAGAAGCCATCTAGCTAATAACTATGGACCTGAAGGTCTGTGGTAAACTACTCACGCTTCATCGGAGAGGCTATGGTGTTGATGTAGAAGCCCTCCGTGATCGATTCCCCCTCCGGCAGATCGCCGGAAAAGGCCCCAAGATGGGATCTCACGGGTACAGAAGGTTGCGGTGGTGGAAAAGTGGTTTCGTGGCTCCCCCTGATGTTTCTAGGGTATAAGAGTATATATAGGCGAAAGAAGTACGTCGGTGGAGCTACGAGGGGCCCACGAGGGTGGGGGCGCGCCCTCCTGCCTCGTGGCCTCCTCGTGACGTTTCAGAATTCAACTCCAAGTCTTCTGGATTGCTTTCGGTCTAAGAAAGATCATCGCGAAGGTTTCATTCCACTTGGACTCTGTTTGGCATTCCTTTTCTGCAAAACTCTAAAATAGGCAAAAATAACAGAAACAGGCACTAGGCCTGCGGTTAATAGGTTAGTCCCAAAAATAATATAAAAGAGCATATTAAAGCCCATTAAACATCCAAAACAGATAATATAATAGCATGGAACAATCAAAAATTATAGATACATTGGAGACGTATCAACTCTGCACCAGCACAGATGAACCATGCAAAAATTGTTCACTTCTGGAGTCTAGCTCACAGAAATCCACTTCGGAGAGTCTAGCTCAAATAAGTTCATAACGAAGATGTGTGTTGTTATTCAATTAGGGATTTAAATTCAAGCTTCCTCTCTGCTGCAACTGAATTAGGGGTTTAAACTGAAGTTCCCTCTAATTATTTTACATCTGTCTTTTGTATTCTACTGGAAATGTATGTACAGTTTCAGAGTTCCTTTTACTTCTACTTGTTATGGGTTGTTCTAGAGGCGGTTTTGCAACACTTCCTTCTATAGATGTTCATGCCTCATTAGCATTTCTTTATCG
The DNA here is from genome assembly GCF_018294505.1 of Triticum aestivum. Taxonomy (NCBI): domain Eukaryota; kingdom Viridiplantae; phylum Streptophyta; class Magnoliopsida; order Poales; family Poaceae; genus Triticum; species Triticum aestivum. The sequence continues at coordinate 574,018,219 of NC_057813.1, read as the reverse complement.
ATGCCATGAGATTGCTGTCAGCTAGTTCTTTTTTCTTTTCTAATGCTTTCTTTTCAGGTAATTTCACTTTGTCCTGGATTAACAATAGATTACTAATTTATTTGTTATATATTGCATAATGTTTGCTAAAGCATTGCCTATGTAGAATTAGTTAGCATCAACTCTAGAACATCATTTACTATTGGCTGGGTGGTTTACATGTTGGCAAGGACTGATAGCGATGATATATACTTATATGGCCATTCCCGATAGGTAGCTATTGGTTCAGCCAATGTTATGTTCGCAACTGCTACTATTTAGCATGCTTCCTTTGTATCCCAAAGGTATGCATGTATGTTTTATTTCTCACAAAGATCCATACACATGATAATTATTAAAATAGATGTTTCGGTTATGCAAAACTGTGAATGTGCTAGGCATGGATGGCAGATTTCCTTCAATATATATGAGTTATGTTTGCTTCGGTTCGACATATATAGGTAGAAATTATACAGCTCTCATGAAAGTTTAACGATTATTTGCATCAGCTATTCTTGCATATTAGTGCATATTGTAGCTGATTTAGTGAAAAGAACATGTCAGTTCTGCAACATCGATATATTTTCATATGCTTTTCTTTTGCTCATTTTTTGGTATGTGTTTTCTCCAGAGGAATTCTTCTACTCTAGATTTTATGGGTTTTTTCATGGTGTAGATAACCCAATAACTGTGCAAAAAAAAACTCAATTTGCAATGTTTCATCTATTGATTTTATGTTTTCCTTGTTGCAGATAACCCCACTCAACATAATTTTGAGTTGATGAAATGTACACAATCAAGCAAACTCGGACTCAATGCAGATTATCTTTCCTTTCCATTTGTTTCTTATTCTTGTCATCTGACGTGTATATGCTTTTGTGCTGAATTACATAGAAGGTCGAGATGACCTCACCTGTATAAATGTTTCTTTTGTTATGTTTATTAATGATGCCTATAGACCCTAAATATATTTGGTTGAAATGTTTCCCTACGAAGTTTCTGTGCTATATAAGAAAGTTGGTCTGATATATTTGAGGTCATATTTTATTTTACAGAGTACTCCTATAGTTGCATAGCTGATTCAGTTGCATTAGTTTAAAGATATCATATTCACCTATATTCAAATAACTGTAAGAAAAATAGGTGTGCGTCACCGGACAGTCTCAAGAGACACGACCAGGGTGCGTCCCAACCACTAGCTTGCTTACAAGGTGCGTTAGTGGTTTTAAATAGCGGATAGCGCGCAGGTAGCGGATCGGGATCCGTGTAGCGGAATGCGGATAGCGGGCGATACTGCGGACGCTATGTCCGCATGATGAATTTTTAAAAACACTAGATTATTGCATATTATTCTAGATCATTCAGAAAAAATAATGGCATTTATTTTGAGCGATATCGGACGCTATTACGCTAGCTCTATTGCAGACGCACTAGCGGATGCTATCTTCGCTATTCGAAACTATTCCCCGGCAGTAAATTCGTCAATATACATTACAAAATAAATCATCTTTGTACATCGGAGGAATGGAAATGCACTCCCAAGTGATTTTTTAAACAACACTCCCAAGTGATGAGGTAGAATGTGGTCGTCCGTGGATGCCATACACGTGCCGCCGAGCACGCGGAAGATTCTCAGGAGCTGGTCGGTGGCGCTGTGGCCATGGAACAATGGCTCGCCGGCGAGCAGCTCCGCCATGACGCAGCCGAGCGACCAGGCGTCCACGAGCTCGTCGTAGTCCGGCTTCCCCAGGAGCATCTCGGGAGCCATGTACCAGAGCGTGCGGGCCTGGCCGCGCGGCGGCGTCGCGCTCGCCATGGAAATGGCCAGCCCGAGATCGCATATCTTTACCACGCCCTCGCCGCCGACGAGGATGTTCCCAGGCTTGATGTACCGTACCGGTGGACGATGCCACGCTAGTGCATCCTCCCGGCCCCGCTCAGTCAGGAGCTGCCGCATGATGTGGCGCGTCTCCTCGTCCACGAACGGCCGGCGGCGACCACGCAGAACGTGGCCAAGGCTCGGGCCGACGTGCTCCAAGCCGAGTGAGGCTGCACTGCTCGGTGCGGGGGTCCCGCGCGATGCCGTGCAAGCCGACGACGGAGGGATGGCCGCGACACGCCGCGAGGCAGTACGCTTCACGCAGCAAGTCGCGGCGGAGCGCGTGGGCAGTGGCACGGCGCCTCCTCTTGCCGCTGCCGTCGTCGGGTGAGCGGATGAGGCATTTGAGGGCGACGTCCGCGCCGGTGGCGCGGTGGCGCACCTTGACGACGACGCCGAAGCCGCCCTTCCCGAGCACGCGCGTCAGCTCTAGTCCTCGGTGCTCCCGATGCGCCGTCTCCTGCGGGAGCCAGCGGCGTGGTCGTCGATCATTTTTTGATAAAATGGTGGTCGTCGATCATGGCGCCAATGGCGGCTTCAGCGCCGGCTATTCGCGAGACGGTGGCCATGGGGTACCCGCCCCCTCTGCTGGTGAGCAAGCGAGGGGAGTACATGGCAATTTTTCGTGGCGCGCGCGCAACGCGTGGAGCGCGTTTGCCGCTGTTCAATCGGATTCCGATTTCGACCGGGAGTGGCGCTCTGCTCGCGTCCGACTGGAGTACGGCCACCGCCTCGGCGGGAGATATAAGCTCCATTGAAGGCCTCGTGGTAGGCGATTGCCATCTTCCTTCCCAATTTCTCCATCCAGTCCTCCCAACCTCTCCATCCAATCCAATCCAAGATCGATCAGGAGCTCGCGGAAAAGGCGCCGCCATGGCCGCGCAGATGCTCCGCCGGTGGCAGAGCTTCTACGGTGCCTTCGACCCCGTGGACGCCGCCATCGAGGCCGCCGACCCCGACCAGTTTTCCCGCCACGTGTTCCGGCGCGCGAGGGGGGACCTGCTGGGACGGCTCTGCAGCGCCGCCGACGACGACCAGGCGGAGCGCATCTGCCGGATTCTCGACGACATCATGGCGGAGTCTCTCGAGACGCTGAGGCTGGTTCCATCAACGCCAGAGGCGCCCGTCTCCACGGAGCTCGCCGAGTCTGTGCGCGCGCTGCGGGAGCACGACTCGGAGCGCGTCCGCCTCCTCGCGCGCGGCATCGTGAGCGGGTGGGAGGCCTCCGTCCAGAACGAGGTCGACGGCGCCAAGGTCACACCAGCCACGCCCGTGAAGAAGCTGCCGCGGCCCAAGGCGGCTGGCGGCCAGCAACATGCCTCCGCCGATCCTGACGCAAAGACGAAGCGACCTCCCAAGATCAAGCGGTTGGCGGAAATCATCAAAAAGGCGTCAGATCCCGCCGCCAGCTTCGCCGACGGTGACCGGGCTGAGTTCTGCTCGGAGGAGAAGATGGAAGCCGCGAAGCGCAAGCTCCGCCAGGGTTACCAGGAAGCAGAGGACGCCAAACGGCGGCGCAAGACGCAGTTGGTGCAGGCGCCCAAGATGATGCAGCCAATCAGGCGGTGCACCAGCTCCATGGTCAAGAAGACCTTCTCGGTCAGGACGACGCAGCTTCACGTGTAGTGTAGCTCTAGTCAAGAAAACAGTTGATCCAGAACTAGTCCTGGTCACTTTTTAGGTCACTTTTATGTAGTATATCCTTCTTCTCAAAGACTGAACATGGCATACTGCAATGCAGTTGCTTGTAGTTGTAGCTCGTATGCATGTTCTGTAGTTGATCGAAAGAAGTTGACGAATTGAAAGCGAGATTTAATGCTACAAATCTGCAAAGAAAAATTACTCGTCCTGTTGGGAAAGATGTGGCTGTGTCGAATTATAATTCTGCACGCACCTAAGCAATCGACAAAGCTTTCCTTTTCACAATTTTGAGTTCTCATGTCCATGTTCAGACTTGCAGTCCAAAGTTGCGATTTGAATTCAATCAAAGTTGACAAATTCTCATCTTGCTGTTTCTTGATGTAACTACATGTGTGCGACAAACCATGATATAGATCCACAAAAGGATTTATCGAAAAAGGCTTTCGCCCCGCTTTATATTATAAAGCACATACCCAAGCCAACAATCCAGAAAGGTTCACACGCACGCAAACACACACCAAGTACACACACACGATCCAAAAAGGGTTAATGCTGAGGGCACAGCTCAACAAGCCCTAGAACAGAAAAGAACGACATCAACTAGTCAGGCTCGAGGGGGGGGGGGGGGGAGCGGTGGCGCCAAGCGGAAGGCGAGCGATCGAAGGTCGGCGAGGAGGGTGCTGATGACGTCCCGATCCTGAGGGCGGCTAAGCGGCCGCCAAAGCTGCATGTACCCACACATTTTAAAAATGGCGTCAGTAGCACGTCGTAGAGGGACCTTTTGGATGACAAGCTTATTGCGGACGGTCCACAGCGTCCAGGCGAGGACCCCAACGCAGAGCCAACGAATATGGCGGTAGCGAGGGGGGGGGGGAGGCATGGATTTCCGCGAGAAGGTCGGGGAAGTTGGAGTTGCACCACTGTCCACCAACCGTCTCGCGGAAACTGGAGCAAAGAATGGGCCGTGAGGCACGTGAAGAAGACGTGGTTAGCATCCTCCACCATGCCGCACAGAGGGCAAAGCCCATCTCCAGGTCCGTTACGCTTGAGGACTTCGACTCCGGAGGGGAGGCGGCCACGGATCCATTGCCAAAGGAAGATCCTAATCTTCAGTGGCAAGCAAATATCCCAGATCAAACCGAAGGGCTCGGGGGCGGGCGAAGGCGCGATGGCCGCGTACAAGGACCTAGTAGAGAAGCGTCCGGAAGACTCTAGGCGCCACGAGATGGCGTCCGGGGCGTCGGTGACGCTCATCGGGAGAAGGACGATGTCCTGGAGAAGGGCATCCCAGGCGGCCACTTCGGGAGGGCCGAAAGGACGACGGAACGCGAGGCGCCCTAAGTCAATAAGGACCGTCTCAACAGAGACCCGAGGATCAACTGCAATGGCGAAGAGATCGGGAAAGCGGGCGGACAGAGGGGCGTCGCCGATCCACTGATCAAACCACAAAAGGATTTATTATCTTTCATGACATATATATACATCCAAAAAAAGGTACGCCCACCATGATGGTTTCAACTGGCGTATATCAGCTTTTGCATTCTTCGGTTTACAGCGAGGTATTTCAAAGGAGAAAAGCCTATGTTACAAAGAACAAAATGCGAGCTCGTGGTATCTTTCATGTATTCTAGAAGTACTCTACTATTCACAGGTGTACATGATTTCCATTTCATTCAGAACCCTGATTCGGTTCATATGCTCGGACCAGAAGAGCAGCCAGTCATCACACTCCATTGTCACCACTGATAAACGAGAGCAGAGACCGCCAAGCACCTCTATATCCTTTCTATCGCCAAATGGTACGCAATACCTAAACTTCAAACTAGAGACAGTGTCCCGCCATACGGTTGATGATTGGAATCCTATAAAAGGACCAAACAGTTACTGGGATGGGCGGTTTGACTAGTTTGTGGACAAAAATGTCCAGAATCTGAACTGCTGAGTTGATGTGTCTACTTGCATCCAGCTTGCAAATTTGTGTACATGCAGCACAAATTACTCATATTTCAAACTGTAGTGGACCTTTATAAAGCTTAAATAGAAACAACTAAAAACTTTATAATCAGAACGAAGATGAAGGTGGACAACTGTCCGGTTCCATCTAAAAACTAACATAGTTTATTCCTCATGTTTGTGAAAGCCAAAAGTGATAAAGCAAAGGACTTGAAGTCTAGCCATAACGAATACAGAGGTAAATCTTAACAATCTCGTCCACAAACAAAATGATAACATTGAACATGTAAATTTTACCTGTAGTAAAGGAAGAATGCTATTGTGCCATTCCAGAAAAAGCTCAGATGCTGACGAGAACCTACAGTAGGAAAGTTCAGTGATTAATAATAAGACATGGTTTCATGAATACCGTCCTCATCGTGAGAGAGACTAACTACAACATTTATACCAGTTCATGTTCACTAAGTATGCACATCTTGGTTTGCAACAATTTCCCAACAAATACATATCTAATGATGATTAAATGGCTGTATGATTTACTCCTTTTTACTCGAGCAGTACACTTTACCTTTTCAAAAGAAGGAAACATTTGTACAGTTCTTCAATATCAGAATCAACTTTCAGGTGTATATACACTGTAAGAAGAACAGAGTCGGGAGAGTGTGTCGTTCCATTCTTCGCTACCTGAGGGAGGACACAGAAGGAGGAGGGAAGCAGCATGCTCCAAAATTGAAGATAAAGGTTGACTGGAGATAGAATTTGCGTGTTGCTCTGCAATAGCTTTCAACAGTAGGGAACTACTAACTCTGAACTGTTCGGCCCATTTCTCAGAACTTCCTGGCAAAACGCAAATCACTGGATTTTTTGGATCATCAGTTCCTCCATTCTTCAGAGATTTATTTTCAGTAACATTTGAAGTGTGGCGTGTAGGATCTATTGACCTATGTAATGGAAGCACATTGAACAAATCAGCCTTGACATCCTCAGGTAATTCCTGCAAAATTGTGAAGTCTGCCTGGCTTAGAGAATTAGGCACGAAATCAAGCCGTGTGTCACTTTCTGTATCAATCAATTCATTGGCTCTTGAGCACGAAGCATGGGCAGTTTGAACTTCCTCATCTGATGCCCCCTATGGGAATAATGCAACAATTAGAATACTCGAGGAATGGTTCAAAATAGGAATAAAAAAGTAGAAGATTTGACTAGTGCTTCCACTCTGTTTCCAGTTTTAGTGTAGTGATCATCTCGCCTTAATATTATTCCGCTTTTCCAAATGCATGGAGTCAGTGCGCTCCCCATATTGGTGCAACCTTGCATTACTAACAGGTACAGAGTTCTGGTTAACGGCAGATAAAACACGAGATTTTGAGTTGCTTTCCTTGCCTTCATCGCTGCTTCTCATGCACTGAAAACCATGCAATTCTCCCTTGTAATGTCATTCATTTCAGATATTATCTCTGGAGGAAGGTTCTTGAGGACCTCCAAATCAAGTTCTGATAGTGGTGGCAACTCAACGGCATGAACTCTGGTAGACCTACCACCTGTAAGGTTCACCTTTGACGAGTGGGATGCAACACCTGTAAATAATGGTCTGGAGCTTCCGAGATTTCGCACCTCACTGGTTCCTACAAGATCTCTGGCAAGTCAAAAATCTTTTAAACAAATCCATAGAATGGAAAATTTGCAAATTCAAATCTAAGTAAGCACATAAAGCAACATCAAATAATGCATTTGCTACATGATGGAAAACAACACCTTGATATGATAAATAGAAATGCCCAATACCTGCATCATCACTGTTCTTAAGAAAGCAGGTTCTCTCACTGCACTGTTTCTTGAGCTTCTCAGATGATGAACCAAGCCATGACTTAAGCATATTCCCTTGTGGTGCTTAATTAAAAATAAAAAACATAAGGAGATAACAGACAAGCATTCATAAAATCAGGTAAGCAACAGGGAAAGAAGAACGTGAAGCGCACTTATCATTTGGCAGAAATTTATCAGCATTGCAACCTAGAGATAGTATTTGAACTGCTTTGTCAATGTTATTTTAGCACAAATCATTTGAGACGTACTGGAGCAAGCTATCATAAGGGTGGTGGAAGAGATAAACGTTATTGACTTATTGCATTAGTGCCCTGGAAAGGAACCTTTGATGCTTGTCTTTTCTCTTAAAACCAATACTACCCGAGAGTACCTTTAGAAAACATTGTTAAATAAACACCATGTCTTCTTGGTGTTCTAATACACAACGACACGCATTTAGAAGCGTGTTAGAGAAAAAGGTAGTTACATAAACAGTGCAGCAACATGTATACTGTGCCCAAAAGGGTGTTAAGGAATTGAATAGTTAGAAGATACCTCCCCGAACTAAATCTGCATGCTCAAGCTTCGACATTTTTAGTCCAACTCCCCTAACTTCCTTCACATCTAGAAAATGGCATTATAGAACTTAGTCTTCAACAAAGTAACCACGAAAAAAGGCTACTTAAACAGACGTATGGCAGTCTACAGCGGTGTATATAAGATGAGGAGAATATATCGAACTTACCAACATGCAAAGCTGCAAACAAATGTCTTGCAATTCTCTGAAGGGTGAGTAAATTGTCAGTTGCACCTGTGATCTTTGAAACAGCAAAGGAAAAGAAAGAAAGGTAAAACAGTAGCGATAAAAGAAATCACATGGTGCAAAATACAATAACGGGCACATATGCAATAAGAACTGATAACTCATTTTACAGGAAAACTAATTGTCAAACCCTTGCCAAAAATGGTCAACATTACAACACAATGAGACAGAACAGCAAGTTCAAACAGAAAGACAAAAGAAAACTAAGACTACAACACAGTGACACAACTCTATATATTCAAATGTACTATTTAACCCTTACCGTGGTAGAACGACTCATGGTTCGCAGTCACCACACCCCATAAATTTTAGTGTTTCTCCAGCCCCTTTCCTTCTTGTTTTCACCTTCAAGGTGGAACATATGGTTATGAACCTTCTATCAACTGGCAAGAAATGGAGAGAAAAGTGTGTTGAGTCAGCCCAAAGAACCTTAAGGGTAATAGTATGGCCCTGTAGTCCACATCCTTGTAAGCGTAAAGAAACCTCCTTGCTGAGGTTGACTAGAAAATTATCAGCCTGCAAATAAACATAAAAATATTAAACACGAAAAGGTGCAGCATTAAAATAATACACAGGAGAAAAATATAAAAGGGGCATACATCTTTGTTCTCGTTAAATCTGACTCCCCAATTGACTTCGGCACCCACAGATATTGTTTCCTGTATCATTTGGGTGCCAAAAAGATTTAAATATATCAGGTTATTCAATTCCAAAAGAAAAATATTACCGGAAAACTGTGCCAGTTAGGTATCAGTGATAAATAAAATCAAACCGTTGAATCCCGATAAGAAGAAAAATGCGCCCATGTCAACAGCTAACGCAGTTCAAAAGAAAGAAATAACTATTATTCTTGGAGACCATGTTAGTCCTAGCATGTCTGATTGTGTCCTCTATCTTCAGATATTACTGAAGCGATGCCATATGACACAGTTGTATTTCAGCAAATAATCCATGCTACGCAGAAGCTGGGGGGGGGAGGGGGGGTCATAAATCAAAATAAAGCAAAAAATAGTGCAATCGATATATGCAGGAGGCAGAATACTGTAAAGTAAAATAATTAATATGTATATTTCATTTCCCTTATGACTTTTGTATCCAATAGCAACAATCGATAAGAGGAGATTATGCCAAAGGAACATTACGACATTTTGTACATCTGTAAGAAAAAAATGTCTACGGCATTTTAGTACAACATGCACGAAATTACCAATATTAATCTGAATTCATACTGAAGGCATGCATCCCTCACGTAATTAATTCCTTCCAAAAGACAGGACACGTGTACGGAACAAAAACAGTTTTTAGAATTTCAGGGGGACTGTTGTTTCTTGTATTCACAAGGCATACTTCCTGTCTACAAAATCAATTTGTGAGAAAACAACATAAATGAAGTTAGTTTGAGGTGTTTGCAACAAATGAATTAACAGTGTGCAGTTTCAAGATAGCATTCTTAGTGATGCAACCTTTAACACAAAACAGGCATCAAATTTGCATGTCACCCTGCAAGAAAGTTATGGCCTTGACAATACAGGTGTATGTTCTCAGAACAGAAAAAAAACTAGGATGCTTCTACCTGAACAGATTCAACAACTGAATGATCAATTCCTCTGCAATAATTCCATAGCATATTACTGATCTTTTTTCCGAAGTCCTTATTGAGAGCATCCTACGTAAGAAATGTTTGCACGCTAGTAAAGCTAATTGAATAAAATCAGTAAAGAAAGCATATGTACAAAGCTCCAAATCACAGATATGGCAATGCATGATATAATCTTTAGGGTACTCAAATAATCATTAACCTGTAATAACGTTGCTCTTAGACCAAACAATAGTTGATTGAGCAGGTCAAAAGAAACTGTGCCATGATGAATAAAGCAAATACTTGCACTAATTAAATGTACTGAATTAGATTGAACTGTATGCAAAGACTAAAGTAAAATCAGTAACCTGAAGCTGTGAAGCAGATCGAAAATATTTTCACAAAAGATTTATACACAGTCACAGATTCTCAAGGTTGTTCATTTATCTCATACTCTCCAGCTGAATAGCCATTAGCACCTTAAGGTGTAGTTCGATCTAACAAATTACAGGTAAGATTTTCTAAATAACAGAACATGCACTTTCTTAGCCAACAAGCTTGTGTAGTTGACTTCACAGTTGTAATCAACTTTGATGGCTCGTTTTTTAAGTGCCAGAAATATGTAGGAGACAGGGAAATTCTTTCATATTCCTACAAAATTGTTGTTCCAAACAGGAACTCATTTTTACTAACCTGGTACATGGAATGGAACTACTACCTCCGTCCGGGTTTACAATTCCTGCTGACCGAAAATCTCGTACCAAGACGGGATGAAAAACGAGAAGACTAGCTAGATTGTCGCAAATTAATATAGTTCCATGCAGCAAAAAGCTGCACGCCTCGCTCCTTTTCAGGGTAACTGACCGCTGCACGCACATAGTACACCTTCTCACGCCTCCCTCCTTCATTACTTTATTTGAATGCAGTACTTCTTTAATTAGTTTTCTTGCATGCGGCCTAGTAAAGCCGGACCTCGCTGAGTTGCTGGCCGAGCTAAAAATCCCGGACGGAGGTATTAGTATCTTACAAATCTAAGGATAGGCACGATTAACATGGACGCATACCTTCTCAGATAAAATAAATAACTGCCCGTTCGGCTTTGCAGATCTGGTGGCTAGTCGGGCTAGGAACCTGTTTTCAGCAATACCTGCACTGGCAGTACACTTTGTTGTACCAAAAATCTCATTTCTCATTCTCTCTGTAACTTCCTCGGGATTATCGTGTGAGCATTCCGTCATATCCAAAAAAGCTTCATCGCAGCTCAAAGCCTAAATAACTTTGTTAGACTTCTGGGTGCAAGTGTGACAATCACAGTGCCAGGATTTTATTGACATGAATACATGCTGAGTAATCAAAGGAAAATACAGTACAAACCTGAACCTTAGTGCAATATTCATGTAAAATACCATAGAACTGGTCCGCGACCTACAACAATTCCATACCAATATCTCACTATAACAAAGGGAGTGTCCAGACAGAAGTTGAAGGCGAACTGACCGTCGTAGTAAACTATAAACCTCTCCGTATGCATCGAAGTCATAAGGAACAACCGTTAGGTGAGGGCACCAAGCTTCGGCATCTCTAACGAACATGCCAGCCATTATCCCTGGAACCCACAAAAGAGAACACATAAGTACTTAGACGTGTCCATAGTAACAAGATTTTAAGCTCCAGTTGTGATTTCCAATAAAAATAAATGCACCATAGTTTCGTGCAGGGTAGTTTGCAGATGATATTCCTGTAGTTCCTTTAGGATTGTCAGAGTGACAAACTGCTACCGGCTTATCGTGCAGCTTTGGCCTATTTCTGATGACGACGGATACAAAAAAGCAGTCCTGGAATTGCGGGAAAATGTGTAAAATGTCAAGATAACAACTATGATGCAAATAGCTCTGGCATGCGTCTGATAATAGCAGGTACCAAAATACAGTAATGAATCTGCAGAAAGGTTATGCCCAGGATCAAGATAAGCAACTGAGAAAATATTGATCTTCAGTCTTCTGTGAGTATTAATTCAACTATTGACTGAAATGTGTAGCTTGGACTGAAGTTTTAAAGATCTGATTTGCTGCTTACCTGTTAGTGTCTATGTGGATGTTTTTTTTCCCAGAATCCAATGACATGGAGAACTAAGTCATGGTTAGTGGTATTTAGCTCTTTTTCAGCACATTCCTCTCAAAAGATGGTGTGTCCTTTAGAAGTAGAATTTCAATTTACCACGCTTGTTACATTCATTATGATATTTAAAAACCAAATTGCAAAACTGTGACTGGTCACTGATCAAGGACTCCTAACTCATAAGCATGGCATAACTAAACCTGGATTCTAAAGGTCACAAAGTGAAATGCCTAATTATACAGCGAAATATAGTGCAAAGCAAAAAAAATCTTCACGACCAAATTCAGCAGTATAAAAGTACAATTTGTTTGTACAGCTAGCAAAAAGGACAACATGTTAACAAGATTACCATATCAATATGAATGATTGGTTTCTTCTTCCCTGAATGATCATTGTTGCCCTTACTGCTTTTAGCTCCAGGTAAATTTGAGAAGCGCTTGCGGTAGCGATTTCGCCAAGTCCCAATGAAATGCAGTCGAGAATGCTATAGTACCAAGTAAGGTCAATGTAAAAATAATCAGTGTGACAAAAAAAATGCAACATCACATTTATGATAAGGTATCTGATATTATAATGAAATAGAAGCACCAAAGCATCTCAGTAATTACGAGCTTCAGAAATTATTAATGAGACCTCAAACCACCCCTCCATATACAGTTACTGCACACAAGATTGCATTCTGTCCAATCCTTACCAACACAAGAACAGGACTTGGACATAAATGTGATTCCTTTAAAAGAGAATATTTTCGAGACTTCAGTGGCAAATTGTTTGAGTAACCACAGCATGCCAAGAATAGTGTAACAAGTATGAAAACGGAACATCGATGATGGCAAATTGTTTGAGTAACATGCCTTGAAATAATTCTCTACAAAATTAGGATCTGTCAGGGTTGAATGTGATCGGCTAGAAGATTTAGCTGTATCTTTCTCCAATGAACAAATTGACAAATGGCCGCGCACAGAGACTGTACCGCATACATCTGAACACCTTGAAGTAGCATCAGGAGACTGAGCCACATGAAGTTCAGCATCCATGTCATTATCCATACTTTCTGAAAATGCTATTTTACAGGCACTATCATCCTCATCCACTGCAATATCTTCACCATCTCGTTCTTCAAATGTTGAAACTCCATGTTCATCTGAGGATAGTGAGTCCGCTCCTATCTCCACATTCATTAATGGAACTCCATGTTCATCTGAGGATAGTGAGTCCTCTGCTACCTCAATTTTCATTAATGGAACTCCATGTTCATCCGAGGATAGTGAGTCCTCTGCTACCTCCATTTTCATTAATGGAACTCCATGTTCATCTGAGGATAGTGAGTCTTCTGCTACCTCCACATTCAGTAATGGCCCTTCCTATTCACAAGACTCAAGGTCTTTGTTTTCATCATTTTGATTGCCCTGATGCCGCATTCCATTTTGTTTCTCAGAAAAGAAAGCAGAAAGCTTCATCTGCTTTCGGCTTGAAGAATTATGCTGACTTATTTGGTATGGAACCCCTAAGTGAAAATAAGAAAACAGAAACATACGTATAAGAAAAAATGAAGTAATATAAGTGCATAAAAACTACAGGTGTCATAGAAAAACTTCACAGGCTATACATGTGCTCTACTGAATTAAATATAAGCACCTTCAGTAAGAATAAATAAAATTATCGTAGGGGGAAATCAGCAAAGAATTGAATCTTTCCATAATAATTAACATTGTGTTCAACTAAAAAAGTTTGCCCATTGTGCTACCACCTGCTATTTATTGATAAATATAGCTACATTTCGGGATCTGACCCTTTTGCTACCGCCAGGGTCCATGACGGGTATAAGAGCATCTCCAGCCGTCCGGCCCCTCAAGGCACCGAAAAAGAGCGGCCTGGGGGCGAACCGGCGCTAAATTGGTCCCTGGGGTTCGGTTCGCTCCCAGTCACAGGACCACGGTCGCCGCGCGTTCGGCGAAGTTCGTTTCATTTTTTTGCAAACTCAACGATTTTTTGCAGGAACTCGGCCAAACTTCATCGAAATTTGTACAAAAAACGTAAAAACACGCCTAACTTAAAAAACAAACTAGCCTAGCTAGCCGTCGCCGCCGCCGCCGTCGTCTACATGTCGAGAAGCATGTAGAAGCGGGTGTAGTCGCCGCCGCCGTCGTCGTCGTCGCGCGCCTCGCCTGCGACGTCCCTGCTGCAGCCCTGGCCGGGGTCGCCGACACATGGCGGGGCGCTTGACGGCCCGGCCTCGCCCTCGTCGTCGTTGTCGATGACGATGACGCCGCCTTCCTCGGCGCGGCGACGGGCCTCGGCACGGCGACGGGCCCGGAGCTCCTTCCACGCCCGGCGCTGGTGGTGCACCTGCTCGCGAGCTTAGTCCTTCTTCGCCCATTTTGAGGGCAGACTCGTCGTCGGGGGCCACCATGTCGACGTGCTCCGGCTTCACGGGGAGCAAGCCCGTCTCGGGCTTCGGCTAGACCAGGCGCAGGGAACGCCTCGCCGGTGCCTTCGCAGGCGGTGAGGGCTCGTTGATGACGAGGGCGCCGCTGCGAGCGTGACGCACGAGAGGGGTCCCCTCCGGCTCGGGCCTGACGGGGTGGAGGGCCGGCGAGCCAGAGCCTGACGACGAGGACGACCCCGGGTCCATTCGCCGCGGCATCCAGGAACTGTCGCGGCGGCGAGAGAAGGACGACCGCGCCGGGTACTCCAGCCGCGCCACGTGGCCGGTCTCGATGTGGTCGAGGACGGCATCGAGGGTGCGACCGGGGATGCCCCACTCGCGCCGTCCTTCGTTGTTGAAGCGGTCGCGCGGAATAATGTCGTTGACGGAGGCGATCTGCTCCTCGCGGCGGCGCTGGAAGAATAGCGTCCACAGTGTTTTGTTGTCGGGTGCGTACCTCGGCTCGTTGCACTGTTCCTCCGTCAGGGAGGAGCGGACGCGGGCGATCTCCGCTCGCTGTGCCGCCCCTTCGGGCATCGACGGCACCGGGACGCTGTCGGCGCTCAGTCTCCACGCCCCCGGCACGCGCATGTCGGGGGGCGCCGGGTACTCGGCCTCGTAAAGGAGGCATGCCTCCGGCTCTTGGAGGTGTCGGTGGCCGAAGCCGTTCGCCGCTGCGCTGTCGCTTGGGAACCTCTCGGCCATGCTTTTGCTCATGGTGGGATGGGAGGGGGGGTAAGGCAGTGGCACTCGCCGGCGGGGGTGAAGGCTTTTGCGAGAGGAAGAGGGGGGAGGCTGTGGCGCTCACATGCGGGGAGTGGACGCCTTTTATAGCCGAAGCGGGGCGGCGGGGAGGCGACATGCGGGAGGACGTGTGGTGGGAGCGGACGGAACGCGCCTCGGTGGCGTCTTCACTGTGCCGCCCATGAGGCATCAATGGAGGCTGACCGGCGCGGCAGCCTTGGCATTGATTCCCATGGGAATCGAGGCGATGAGGGCGACGAAGCGGCCGCCTCACTGACTCGACGGGTCCGCGGCTGTTTCGCGCCAAAAAACTCGCCCCGGTGCCCCCGGGCGCCCCTCGACGCGTCAGGTTCGCCCTGGGTCCACCGGCGCTGATTTTGGCCCAAGCCGGTGAAAAACGGGCTCCTGGGGCGCGACAGGGCCGTTTTTTCGCCACCGGCGCGAAAAAATCGCCTGGGGAGGCCGTGTTGGGGGCACGGCTGGAGATGCTTTAACAACCTACTGCCAAGGATCTTGGTGGTAGGAAACATCCCTACCGTCAAAACAGGCTGGTGGTAGTCTGTACAATCTTACCGCCAAGGTGCCCGGCGGTAGGCGCGAGAGCGCACTGTGTTCATACTTAGGAAATTTTGCAGCAAGGCATGCAACCCTACCGCGAAGGACCTTGGCGGTAGGCTGTTATAACCTACCGCCATGGACCCTAGCGGTAAGAAAAGGGTCAGAATCCGAAATTTTTGAAAAGCAGGGTCAGATCTCGATCAAGTTTCGCAAAAGGGTCAAACACATGAAATTTAGCTGAAAGGAAGGGGAGACGGTGCAATTCAGGGGTTCACCCATAGTACTACCTCTATCCTGATTGATTGTTCCCTTTGTAGTGTTAAATTTTGACTATATATTTAACTAATAAACTATCATTGCATTTCATAAAGACCTATACCATGAGAATCTATGTTCAAATACAAATTCAGCGATATAATTTTTGGTGATACTTTTTATAGTTAAATATAATCAAAATTTGACATAAAATACAAAGGGGATCAACATACAAGGACGAATATAGTACTGTATTAACATATGACCCACTTTACGCTCTCACCAATTTCTTGGATTCCATGTATATCTAAACTCGACCCTTTATCTCTTCTACCTCCTCTCTCTCTCTTTTCTGAGCAGCCTACTCTCTCTTATAATAACTCAGCCGACGCGCGATAGGCGTGAGAATCTGCCTATCGTTGGTTTGCTCACATGTTGTCCCACGTGTCAATGAAAACACAAGACACACGTTTCCTTGGGTGAGCAGCGTGCCCGACCAACCGTCTCGGGTTGGACGCGAATGTGACATGCGTGTTGTAATTGTACCGTCTTTTTCCTTCTAAACTTGTCCCTGAGCGTCCTATTTCCTCCTTAAACGTCTGCAACGTTCGCTGGGTCAGTGCGCGACCAAAAAAGTTCACCCAGCCGGACCACCCACTTAGTCCCTAAACGTCCGGACTGACCAGCACCCCTCAAATCGAGACCAAATGTAGGGACGACCGGACACGACCGGGCACCCCGCTCCAACACATAGCGGTCCCACCTGCTGCCAGCCGAAGCTCTTTCCTCTCTTAGAGGAGACAAGCTCGCCTGAGCTGGTTTTTTGTCTCACCTCGCCGCGCGAGCCTGACGCAGACCAACTCACAAACTGATGATTGTTCATCGAGTGTTAAGTTCTTTTTGAACTATTCATATACATTGATAACCTGTTTGACACATTGTGATTCAAAAAGAAAGGTGCAAACATTAATGTTTTGCTTATCACAAAAAAGATTAATAGTAACAATCCATGTCCTTAATAAAGGATGCAATGATGACTGTAACTTGTCGCTTCTAGATGACTCGACTATTTAAGCCGGTCGACTAGCTCCTCACGTGCGCGCGAGGTGGGAGTGAACATCCGAAACCCGTCGGCACAATACGGATGTGAAAATCGTAATTACAAATTGCACTCAGTTGACCGATTAAAAAGTGTACGTGGCACTTTGTTGACTGGTCAAATCGACCACGTGGTTTGCGGGTCCCACCTGTCAGTTGGTAAAAAAATTACATAGGCACGGTAGGATTCGAACATGAGACCCCACGGAACTGGTCCTTGTGGGCGAACCATTCTGGCTATGTGTAGGTTGAGCACTGGAGCGTGAACGTATGTGTTGCGTCGTGTGATGCGTGCGTACATGCATGCATGTGTTCGTGCGAGTGTTGCGTTTGTGCATGTGTATATGCGAGTGTTGCATGCATGCATGCTTGCGTGTGTTCGTGCGAGCGTTGCGTGCGTGCATGCACGCGTAGGTTTGTTCATGCGAGTATTGTTTGTGCATGTGTACATGTGAGTATTGCATGCATGCATGCGGGCGTTGCGTGCGTACTTGTGTGATGTGTGTATTCACCATAGTAGCTCATGTGTATTAAAAGGGTTGGCTCAACATTTACCCCAATAACAGTCGCGCAAGGGGCGGATGCTCGCGCATGCCACGTCGGCAAGCTGTACTGTTGAGCGCGCACGCGTATTGGCTAGAAAAGAATAGGGGAGGCAGATATATTATCCTCAGATTAGCCTGTCCGTATACGGCCGCCCCCTCTCCTCACTTTCGTCTTCCTCTCCTCGCACACGCAACCTTTGCCTCCACTCCCTCGCCTCTTCCCCTCCTTCTCCTCGACATCTCCACGAGTGGGGGAATGACGAACTCGAGCTTGGCGACAGGGATTCGAGCGCCAGCACTCCATATCCGGCGGAGGGGTTGCGCGCGGGTGGCGGCGATTTCGATCTGTGTGTGCCTCGTTGCTGGAGGCGGCTGCCCGATCCAGCAACTGGTGAAGCAACTCCCGACCAGCGACCATCCCTCCTCGCCCGCGTCTCTGCCCCGCACTCGTTTTGCCACCAACCTCGACTAGATCGGCATCTGGTGTAGGAGGCTCGGGGTGGTTGTGGGCCTCGTGGCGGCGGCCTCCTCAGCGGCGTCGCCGGACAACCTCCACGCGCGGAGGAGGCATCTCCACGGGTTCCCCGAGGTGAGCACCCTTTTCTCTCTCGTCTCACCCTTTTCTCTCGATAGCGCCCTGATCCATCGGCCGTCATCAGCCTCGCTCGCCTCATCTCCTCTCTCTTCACCAGCCCGACCATGCAGGATGGGACGAGAATGTTTGTGGCCAGCTAGTGGATGCGGGTCGGAGCAGCGGGACTCCCGCCTATGCCTCGCACGGCTCGGAGAGACGCTGAGCTCCAATGACCCATGGATGCGCCGGCGAGTGCGGGTGGCCCGCTTGATGCTTTCAACCGTAGATTCACAGGAAGCTTGCGACGTTGCTACCCTCCATCTCCCTCACACACGACTTACGCCGTCGCCAGGATCCCCATTTTCTTCCTGTACTGGTGCTGCTAGCTCCTTGGCGACGGTTATGACGCCATATGTGGCTTCACTCGGCCCCTCCTCCCCGGCAGCGGCCTTCTTGACGGTATGTGGCTTCACTAGGGTTTCGAAGTTGGTTTAGTAGCTGAATCATGGTCCATGAATCTGTCTAAAATGAAAAATTGCTACTGAATTGAAATTCTACCTGTTGATTATGTTGCCCAGTGACCATCTGAAAGGTTCTATTTCGACACTGCAGCTGTAATCGGATTGTTATAGTTCAGATTAAGGGGATCAAGAATTGAAGATTAGTAATCTGTTAGCTCTAAACACGATTACGTATGATTGGATGGTTGATCTTAGTTGACCATGATAAAACTGTGGAGCATACACAGGATTTTCTAGCAAGGACCTTCTTTAACTTGAGTTCTGATGATGAAACTTGAACTATAAGATTTTGTTCATCGATTAGAAATAAGCAAGAATCAACCAATTCCTGATTGTACTTACCACAATGCAAAATAATGTAAAAATCTACATGCAATGCTCAGTTGGAGTTTGATTTTCACATCGACATGATTTAATTTCAATCTTGTAGAGTGTAGACTGTGGCAGATCCTGTTCATGTCCATGCGGACGATCCAACTCTGCCTCTGCTTGAACTCGATCATGTGTTCCTTCCATTTGATGTTTGTATTGATCATAACACTGATTTGTTGCAAATGGATGGAAGACTGCTATTGTGACTTGATGTAGTTTTGGACTGAATATTCCTCACTTCGAGGAATGATGTTTGCTGAAATCAATGGTTTTTTTTAGTACCCCAACAATTTTATTCCGTGGTACCCCATGGACTGGATCAAGTTTTTCTTCCAAAAATCTATTTAATCTACTATGAGGTTACTTATTTGACAGAGAGAAATGTTCTCTGTATAGTGGGTAAAAGTACTCATGATAGATCCTTTATTTAATTCATGTTATCAGGTTGATGTATCAGTTTTATGTACCGCCGGTGATGTGATGTTAATGATAATACTTGTCTTGAGAGTTATATCAGGTTCCAGCCATCCTTTGAGCTTGACATGGCATTTTTTGCACCCAGGATTAAATCATGTTATCTTGCTATTTGCTTCCAAGCCTAAATATTTCTCATCCATACAAGATTTTATCTATAAGTTTGGTCGCGACATCGACTGCCTATCTTGGCAACATTGGTGCTGAAGTTATCGAGCCTCCAAAGAATGGGACATTCAAATGTCACAGAACTCGTCGGTGATGTTATCGAGCATTCAGGGAAACCAAATGTCATAGACTCATAGTTTCTACAAATGTGCATGAGCTATTGGAATGCCCTGTGTGTTTGGTTCCCATGTATCCTCCAATTCATCGGGTATGTCTTCTTGCTGAACTAATCACATTTAACTATAGCATCTCGGTTGCATCATACTAGCCTTATTCTAGGCTTTTGGCTTTCTATGTGTATGCTGATATATTAGAATATCCAGTTGCAAAAGAATATGAAATTGCCGACCAAGGTAGGCAAAGCTAAAATAGGGTTTTGGTTTGTAACCTTTTTCTATGAATCACTTTCACACTAATAGGTGACATCCCTTCCTTTCTGTTAACCACCCCATGCATCACGCCGACCTCTGACTAGCTCCCTGCAAACATTTTGGACTTACAGATTGCAGCACCCTCCTTTTTTAATTTCAACGTTGTTGAGAGTGTTCCTTGTGAAATTATTCTACTAGGAGGGTCTGATATCTCATGACTATTTTGAATTTACACTACATATTCTTAAGCTCAGAAAGAAATTTATGAATGTGTTTAGACTCTAGAGCTACTTTAACTATTTTGTCACATTTCTGCATGCAGTGCTCCAATGGTCAAACCATTTGTTCTGAATGCAAGCCAAGGGTTCATAATGGTCGCCCAACTTGCAGGAGTGAATTGGGTAACATAAGATGCCTTGCTTTGGAGAAGGTTGGCGCCTCTCTAGACTTTATGTCCAAGTTCCAGAACTTTGGATGCTTGGGAATGTATCCTTATTATTGCAAGTTAAAACATGAATCAGAGTGCCAATACAGACCCTATACTGGCCCATATGCAGGTTCTGTATGCACTGTCTCTGATGACATTCCATATCAAATTTCAGAGTGCTCTCCGAACTAATTACGTTTGATCTTTCTGTAGGTTTTAGGTTTTTGTTGATTTATGTGATGGAATCTTGATATGTAGCATGACTTCCGTCCTGGACAGTTGCTGGGAATGCGTTGAGAAAATGCAACATGACTTGATGTTTGAAGTTACAGCCTTACAGGAGCATCAACACAAATTTGCAACGACGAAGTTTATACCATGCTTGTGTAGTCAGTCTGGTATTTTCCTTTCTTGAACATATGAATTGCTTTACTCATTCTATATCTTGCTTTGACAAAACCAATTTTTTTTGCTTGGTATTTAGGGAAACTTGCAAATCCATTATTTGATATGGGAATTGCAGCTTCAAATGCATATGATCCTTTTAATCTTTAGATTGCATACGTATGCATGATCCATTCTCTGAGATGGATGGGATTGCTGGTGCTAAAACTGGTCCTGACCATCCTATGGCCTACGCATTCTATGCCCATTTATGTTCCCTTTTTCCTTGTTCTTGCTGTACACACTACAAATCAGTTTCACGAATTTCTGATATGATTGCTTCAATGATAATTTTTTGCAGAAGCATTTGCCTTTGGAATTAAAGAAGATCAGAGTATGACACTGACCTGAGATCATACGAAGCGGTGAGCTAATTATGTTTTACTGTGCTTCATGCTTTTCTGTCATAGTCTGCGTCATAAAATTTTCCCTATAGATTTCAGTGCTAGCAAATATCCTAAAGACATACAGAGAAGGCAATCAGTGCAGTGGATTCCAATATTGATGCAAGAAAAATGCCTTTGGGTTGAAGCCCACTTACTAATATTCTCATGGTCTCTCTCTCTGTGTGTGTGTAGCTATTCCTATTTGTGATTATCATCTTGTAGGATGTTAATCAGTACCTTACCTTTGACTTCCATTCAAAGTTGAAGCGATTATTACTTATCTATTTATCTGTTTCAATGAATAAGCCCACTTACTAATATTCTCATGGTGTTTTAACAAATATATATACCATCGGCTTGACGGCGAGGAGGGAAGCCCCGCAGATCGAGGAGGACGGCGCGACGACTGTGCTGTAGGTGAAGAGCATGGTCATGTCATGGTACCGCATATTGGTGGTGGTCCGCTTTCCTGCTATGGCGTCCAACACGACTACACCCTTTTACTTGGCCTGCTGTAAGATATGGTTCTTGGCCTAATTAATTTGTTCCTTCTTCCAAGTTCTTATGTAGTGTATGTTCCTTTCTGCTGTAGCAGATTTGATTGGGAGGGTGCTCTTTTGCTTTAAAGACATGATTGGTGGATGTATTTTGGTTTTATGATGGCCAGGTTGAGCAAAATCACATGTTTTTTTTTCAAGTTTGAGAAGAAAAAGACACCGGAACAGGTGATTGATCACAACCATACTTTCAGAGCAGAGCTTTTTCAGTTACAATTAAAGGCAGAAGGTAGCAGTTGACATTATTGGTAAATTAATTCTCTCCATGTATGTATGTGCTAATGTAACTAGCATACATCTATACATGGCTTTACTGAGCATGATTTTGCATTTGCTACGACCTGCTAACCTAAACATATGCTACTACAGTACCTAGGTTTCTCTATAGAAAAGGTCAAGTGTAATCCTAATTTGGGCTACTGAATTTTAGCCCCTTCACTGGTTAAACCATGGTCATCTACATGTTTATGATTGATGTTTCACAAGCGAGCTTCGGTCTAGCTACCACCTGTCCACTATTTAGGAATGCATACAAGTAATTCCTGTACGGAGCAACACCACACAAGTTCTATGTTTCAGAACAAGCATTCTGCATTTTCAGAGATTAACAACTGAAAAATTGTTCAGTCTGATAAAGTAGATCTATGCTAGCAACTAGCATCATCATTCTTTGTGCTGGATTGGTCAAACGTTGGACATTTGAAGAGAAGGAACTTCGTGTGAGATTAATATCTTTCTGATCAGTAGCATCACCCGTGACAAGGATTTATAATGAATGGCCATTAGAAGAGAGGAAAGGACGGACAGAAGGTGCAATATTATCATGTACAAAAGACTTTCACCTTACTTGGAAGTTTCTATAAGGAAAATAATTGGGTTGATACCAGTTTTTATCATATTTGGTACATTGCAGGTTTGCTACACAATTGAACATGTTCCATTATTGATTGGTTTTCAATATTGGTGCATCTGGGTCCCACGCCGTGGCGTGGACACGGTGGCCCTGCCGAAGCGGGTGTGGTCGAGCCACTGGATGATGTAGCCGGTGGCTCCAGTCACGCACATCGGCTGGTCCTGCTCCGGCGAGCAGCCGCTGCCCTTCCTGTCCTGATATTGCCTTGCATCTCCTTTAGGTGAGGGTGTTGGACGCCGAGCAGGGAGTAAAAAATTGTGGAGCTGTCAGTCCGTAAACGCTCTTGTAACACTTTTACTTATCCACACCCGAAAAGCAGCTAAGCTGCAGTTTGTTAGTGATGTGCTACAGTTTCACTTGTATGGAAAGAGACGAGATTCATTTGCATTGCTTGTAATGCTTTTCTCTTTGGATCAAAGAGCTCACCATTGTTGTGTGTATGTGCTAACAAGAGGTGAACAAAGTAGCTGAATGGGCGAAGGCATACCTGGCACCGCAGAGTCACCGCTCAGGCGGCGCCACCGGTGGCGCCCCAACCTCTAGTATCATCACTAGGCAACCTTGTCCACTATGGTTAGCGTGCGTCGGCTGCCAACCTGAGGTCTCGACTTCCCTGAGGTCTCGACTTCGAATCCCCACCGAGCACTAATTTATTACCATTTCATTCTTTCTTATACCCGCTGATGGGTGGGCCCTATGATAGGGAGATAATGTGCGCTGATGATGCAACACTAGTTGCGCCATGTGGACTGTTTGACTGGTCAATTGATCATGTCATCAACAAAATACAGGGTTGTACGATGAGCCAGTGACCGTATAATCACCACAAAATGTATATGGTGATTGTAATGAGCTTATTCTGAAGTCCAGTGATCGTATCGTGCTTTCTCTTTAAATACAATTACCGTCAGAGTCATCAATAAAATACGAAGCAGTGCAGCGAGCTAATGACCATATAATCACCACAAAATGTATATGGTGACCATAATGGGCGTATTCTGGAGTCCATTGACTGTATTGTGCTTTCGCTTGAAATACAATGATCGTCATGCGTGAATGTGTCGGGGCATACTTTTAGAGGGCCGAGAGATAGTTCGTGTGCATATGTAAAAGGGGTGTAGAGAGAGGGTGTGTGCAATGGAGAAAGAGAGATATGCCCTTCGTTTCTCTTTACAGTGACTAATTTTGTAGGAGAAAAATATGAATATTCACAATACGAAACAAATATCATTGGATGCACCATGCAACTAACTTTCATATATAACTTTGTAGTATTGTAAGTGTAGATTTTCTTAAATAATTTTTTTGTCACGCTGTATGTAGTTTTAATTCAAAACAAATCTTGTATGCGGAGTAAATGTGAACGGGTGGCTTTTTAAAATCATTGGGATCACATGATAATAAGATGTAACATGCGTGAATGTGTGGTTGACGTATTTGTTGGAAATATGCCCTAGAGGCAATAATAAAATGGTAATTATTATATTTCCTTAATCATGATAAAGGTTTATTATTCATGCTAGAATTGTATTGACCGGAAACTTGAATACATGTGTAGATACATAAACAAATACTGTGTCCCTAGTGAGCCTCTACTAGACTAGCTCGTTGATCAAAAGATGGTTAAGGTTTCCTAGCCATATACATAAGTTGTCATTTGATAACGGGATCACATCATTAGGAGAATGATGTAATGGACAAGACCCGTCTGTTAGCTTAGCATATGATCATTCAGTTTATTGCTACTGCTTCCTTGAATGTCACATACATGTTCCTTCGACCAAGAGATTATGCAACTCTCGAATACCGGAGGAATACCATGTGTGCTATCAATGTCACAACGTAACTGGGTGATCATAAAGATGCTCTACATGTATCTCCAAGGGTGTCTGTTGATTTGGCATGTATCGAGATTGAGATTTGTCACATAGAGTATCGGAGAGGTATCTCTGGGCCCTCTCGGTAATACACATCATAATAAGCTTGCAAGCAAAATGACTAAGGAGTTAGTTACAGATGATATATTATGGAATGAGTAAAGAGACGTGCCAGTAACGAGATTGAACTAGGTATGGAGATACCGACGATTGAATCTCGGGCAAGTAACATACGGACAGACAAAGGGAATTAGTATGTTGTCATAACGGTTCGACCGATAAAGATCCTCGTGGAATATGTAGGAACCAATATGGGCATCCAGGTTCCGCTATTGGTTATTGACCAAAGAGGTGTCTCGATCATGTCTACATAGTTCTCGAACCCGTATAGGGTCCGCACGCTTAACGTTCATTGATGATATGGTGTTATATGAGTTATGTGAGTTGATGACTAAAGGTTGTTCGGAGTCCCGGATGAGATTACAGACATGACGAGGAGCTCCGAAATGGTCCGGAGGTAAAGATTGATATATAGGACGAGGTCACCGAAAAGGTTTCGGAAGTACCGGGTATTTTATCGGAGTGCCGGAAGGGGTTCCGGGAGGCCACCGACAAGAGGTGGGCCTTATGGGCCAAAGGGGGTAAGCACACCAGCCCACAAGGGGGCTGATGCGCCCCTCCACCCCTTGCCCACGCACCAAAGAGGGAGGTGATACGTCTCCAACATATCTATAATTTTTGATTGTTCCATGCTATTATATTATCCATCTTGGATGTTTTATATGCATTTATATTCTTTTTTTAATGATTTTTGGAACTAACCTATTAACCTAGAGCCCAGTGCCAGTTTCTGTTTTTTCCTTGTTTTTGAGTTTTACAGAAAAGGAATACCAAACGGAGTCCAAATGACCTGAAAATTTATGGTGATTTTTTATGGACCAGAAGAAGCCAGCGAAGCAAAATATTTGGGCCAGAAGAGTCCCGAGTCAACCACAAGGGTGGAGGGCATGCCCTACCCCCCGGGAGGGTGCTCCGGTCTTGTCGTTGACTCGTGGACCCCCTCCCCCCTGACGTGAAACCGACGCCAAAAATTCCTATAAATACATAAACCCGCGAAAAGAAACCTAGATCGGGAGTTCCGCCACCGCAGGCCTCTGTAGCCACGAAAAACCTCTCGAGACCCTGTTCCGGCACCCTGCCGGAGGGGTAATCCATCACCGGTGGCCATCTTCATCATCCCGGCGCTCTCCATGACGAGGAGGGAGTAGTTCACCCTCAGGGTTGAGGGTATGTACCAGTAGCTATATGTTTGATCTCTCTCTCTCTTTCTCTCTCTCGTGTTCTTGATTCGGCAAGATCTTGATGTACCGCGAGCTTTGCTACTATAGTTGGATCTTATGGTGTTTCCCCCTTTCTACCTTCTTGTAATGGATTGAGTTGTCCCTTTGAAGTTATCTTATCGGATTGAGTCTTTAAGGATTTGAGAACACTTAATGTATGTCTTGCATGTGCTTATCTGTGGTGACAATGGGATATTCACGTGATCTAATTGATGTATGTTTTGGTGATCAACTTGTGGGCTCTGTGACCTTGTGAACTTATTGTTGGCGAACGTAGTAATTTCAAAAAATTTCCTATGCACACGCAAGATCATGGTGATGGCATAGCAACGAGAGGGGAGAGTAATGTCCACGTACCCTCGTAGACCATAAGCGGAAGCATTATGACAACGCGGTTGATGTAGTCGTACGTCTTCACGATCCGACCGATCCAAGCACCGAACGTACGGCACCTCCGAGTTCAGCACACGTTCAGCTCGATGACGATCCCCGGACTCCGATCCAGCAAAGTGTCGGGGATGAGTTCCGTCAGCACGACGGCGTGGTGACGATGATGATGTTCTACCGGCGCAGGGCTTCGCCTAAACTCCGCGACGATATGACCGAGGTGGAATATGGTAGAGGGGGGCACCGCACACGGCTAAGGAACGATCACGAAGATCAACTTGTGTGTCTTGGGGTGCCCCCTGCCCCCGTATATAAAGGAGCAAGGGGGGAGGCCGGCCGGCCCTAGGGGGCGCGCCAAGGAGGGGGGAATCCTCCTCCTAGTGGGAGTAGGATTCCCCTTTCCTAGTCCCACTAGGAAGGAGGAAGGGGGAAGGAAAGAGAGGGAGAGGGAGAGGGAAAGAGGGGCCGCCCCCCTCCCTAGTCCAATTCGGACTCCCCATGGGGGGGGCGCCACCTCCTGGGCTGCTGCCCTCTCTCTCCCCTCAGGCCCACTAAGGCCCAATACTTCCCCGGGGGGTTCCGGTAACCCCTCCGGCACTCCGGTTTTCTCCGAAATCACCCGGAACAATTCCGGTGTCCGAATATAGTCATCCAATATATCAATCTTTATGTCTCGACCATTTCGAGACTCCTCGTCATGTCCGTGATCACATCCGGGACCCCGAACAACCTTCGGTACATCAAAACATATAAACTCATAATAAAACTGTCATCGTAACGTTAAGCGTGCGGACCCTACGGGTTCGAGAACTATGCAGACATGACCTAGAACTGTTTCCGATCAATAACCAATAGCGGAACCTGGATGCTCATATTGGCTCCTACATATTCTACGAAGATCTTTATCGGTCAAACCGCATAACAACATACGTTGTTCCCTTTGTCATCGGTATGTTACTTGCCCGAGATTCGATCGTCAGTATCCAATACCTAGTTCAATCTCGTTACCGGCAAGTCTCTTTACTCGTTACGTAATGCATCATTCCGTAACTAACTCATTAGCTACATTGCTTGCAAGGCTTATAGTGATGTGCATTACCGAGAGGGCCCAGAGATACCTCTCCGACAATCGGAGTGACAAAACCTAATCTCGAAATACGCCAACCCAACATGTACCTTTGGAGACACCTGTAGTACTCCTTTATAATCACCCAGTTACGTTGTGACGTTTGGTAGCACCCAAAGTGTTCCTCCGGTAAACGGGAGTTGCATAATCTCATAGTTACAGGAACATGTATAAGTCATGAAGAAAGCAATAGCAATATACTAAACGATCAAGTGCTAGGCTAACGGAATGGGTCATGTCAATCACATCATTCTCCTAATGATGTGATCCCGTTAATCAAATGACAACACATGTCTATGGTTAGGAAACATAACCATCTTTGATTAATGAGCTAGTCAAGTAGAGGCATACTAGTGACGTTATGTTGGTCTATGTATTCACACATGTATTATGTTTCCGGTTAATACAATTCTAGCATGAATAATAAACATTTATCATGATATGAGGAAATAAATAATAACTTTATTATTGCCTCTAGGGCATATTTCCTTCAGTCTCCCACTTGCACTAGAGTTAATAATCTAGATTACACAGTAATGATTCTAACACCCATGGAGTCTTGGTGCTGATCATGTTTTTCTCGTGGAAGAGGCTTAGTCAGCGGGTCTGCGACATTCAGATCCGTATGTATCTTGCAAATTTCTATGTCTCCCACCTGGACTAGATCCCGGATGGAATTGAAGCGTCTCTTGATGTGCTTGGTTCTCTTGTGAAATCTGGATTCCTTTGCCAAGGCAATTGCACCAGTATTGTCACAAAAGATTTTCATTGGACCCGATGCACTAGGTATGACACCTAGATCGGATATGAACTCCTTCATCCAGACTCCTTCATTTGCTGCTTCCGAAGCAGCTATGTACTCCGCTTCACATGTAGATCCCGCTACGACGCTTTGTTTAGAACTGCACCAACTAACAGCTCCACCGTTTAATATAAATACGTATCCGGTTTGCGATTTAGAATCGTCCGGATCAGTGTCAAAGCTTGCATCGACGTAACCCTTTACGACAAGCTCTTTGTCACCTCCATAAATGAGAAACATATCCCTAGTCCTTTTCAGGTATTTCAGGATGTTCTTGACCGCTGTCCAGTGATCCACTCCTGGATTACTTTGGTACCTCCCTGCTAGACTTATAGCAAGGCACACATCAGGTCTGGTACACAGCATTGCATACATGATAGAGCCTATGGCTGAAGCATAGGGAACATCTTTCATTTTCTCTCTATCTTCTGCAGTGGTCGGGCTTTGAGTTTTACTCAACTTCACACCTTGTAACACAGGCAAGAACCCTTTCTTTGCTTGATCCATTTTGAACTTTTTCAAAACTTTATCAAGGTATGTGCTTTGTGAAAGTCCAATTAAGCGTCTTGATCTATCTCTATAAATCTTGATGCCCAATATATAAGCAGCTTCACCGAGGTCTTTCATAGAAAAACTTTTATTCAAGTATCCCTTTATGCTATCCAGAAATTCTATATCATTTCCAATTAATAATATGTCATCTACATATAATATCAGAAATGCTACAGAGCTCCCACTCACTTTCTTGTAAATACAGGCTTCTCCAAAAGTCTGTATAAAACCAAATGCTTTGATCACACTATCAAAACGTTTATTCCAACTCCGAGAGGCTTGCACCAGTCCATAAATGGATCGCTGGAGCTTGCACACTTTGTTAGCTCCCTTTGGATCGACAAAACCTTCTGGCTGCATCATATACAACTCTTCTTCCAGAAACCCGTTCAGGAATGCAGTTTTGACATCCATCTGCCATATTTCATAATCATAAAATGCAGCAATCGCCAACATGATTCGGACAGACTTAAGCATCGCTACGGGTGAGAAGGTCTCATCGTAGTCAATCCCTTGAACTTGTCGAAAACCTTTTGCGACAAGTCGAGCTTTGTAGACAGTAACATTACCGTCAGCGTCAG
The DNA here is from genome assembly GCF_018294505.1 of Triticum aestivum. Lineage (NCBI taxonomy): Eukaryota > Viridiplantae > Streptophyta > Magnoliopsida > Poales > Poaceae > Triticum > Triticum aestivum. Next base: position 573,988,902 of record NC_057813.1, on the reverse strand, counting down.
TCTTCTTCTTAAAAATCCACTTATTTTCAATTGCTTGCCGATCATTGGGCAAGTCAACCAAAGTCCACACTTTGTTCTCATACATGGATCCCATCTCAGATTTCATGGCCTCAAGCCATTTTGCGGAATCTGGGCTCACCATCGCTTCTTCATAGTTCGTAGGTTCATCATGGTCTAGTAACATGACTTCCAGAACAGGATTACCGTACCACTCTGGTGCGGTTTTTATTCTGGTTGATCTACGAGGCTCAGTAACAACTTGATCTGAAATTTCATGATCACCATCATTAACTTCCTCACTAATTGGTGTAGACGTCACAGGAACCGGTTTCTGTGATGAACCACTTTCCAATAAGGGAGCAGGCATAGTTACCTCATCAAGTTCTACTTTCCTCCCACTCACTTCTTTCGAGAGAAACTCCTTCTCTAGAAAGGATCCATTCTTAGCAACAAATGTCTTGCCTTCGGATCTGTGATAGAAGGTGTACCCAACTGTTTCCTTTGGGTATCCTATGAAGACACATTTTTCCGATTTGGGTTCGAGCTTATCAGGTTGAAGTTTTTTCACATAAGCATCGCAGCCCCAAACTTTCAGAAATGACAACTTTGGTTTCTTGCCAAACCATAGTTTATAAGGAGTCGTCTCAATGGATTTTGATGGTCCCTATTTAACGTGAATGCGGCCGTCTGTAAAGCATAACCCCAAAACGATAGCGGTAAATCGGTAAGAGACATCATAGATCGCACCATATCTAGTAAAGTACGATTACGACATTCGGACACACCATTACATTGTGGTGTTCCAGGTGGCGTAAGTTGCGAAACTATTCCGCATTGTTTCAAATGTAAACCAAACTCGTAACTCAAATATTCTCCTCCACAAACAGATCGTAGAAACTTTATTTTCTTGTTACGATGATTTTCAACTTCACTCTGTAATTCTTTGAACTTTTCAAATGTTTCAGATTTATGCTTCATTAAGTAGATATACCCATATCTGCTTAAATCATCCGTGAAGGTGAGAAAATAACGATATCCGCCACGAGCTTCAACATTCATCGGACCACATACATCTGTATGTATGATTTCCAACAAATCTGTTGCTCTCTCCATAGTATCGGAGACCGGTGTTTTAGTCATATTGCCCATGAGGCATGGTTCGCAAGTACCAAGTGATTCATAATCAAGAGGTTCCAAAAGTCCATCAGTATGGAGTTTCTTCATGCGCTTTACACCAATATGACCTAAACGGCAGTGCCACAAATAAGTTGCACTATCATTATCAACTCTGCATCTTTTGGCTTCAACATTATGAATATGTGTATTACTACCATCGAGATTCATCAAAAATAGACCACTCTTTAAGGGTGCATGACCATAAAAGATATTACTCATATAAATAGAACAACCATTATTCTCTGATTTAAATGAATAACCGTCTCGCATCAAACAAGATCCAGATATAATGTTCATGCTTAACGCTGGCACCAAATAACAATTATTCAGGTCTAAAACTAATCTCGAAGGTAGATGTAGAGGTAGCGTGCCAACTGCGATTACATCGACTTTGGAACCATTTCCCACGCGCATCGTCACCTCGTCCTTGGCTAGTGTTCGCTTATTCCGTAGTCCCTATTTCGAGTTGCAAATATTAGCAACAGAACCAGTATCAAATACCCAGGTGCTACTGCGAGCTCTAGTAATGTACACATCAATAACATGTATATCACATATACCTTTGTTCACCTTGCCATCCTTTTTATCCCCAAATACTTGGGGCAGTTCCGCTTCCAGTGACCAGCTTGTTTGCAGTAGAAGCACTCAGTTTCAGGCTTAGGTCCAGACTTGGGTTTCTTCTCTTGAGCAGCAACTTGTTTGCTGTTCTTTTTGAAGTTCCCTTTCTTCTTCCCTTTGCCCTTTTTCTTGAAACTAGTGGTCTTGTTGACCATCAACACTTGATGCTCCTTCTTGATTTCTACCTCCGCAGCTTTTAGCATTGCGAAGAGCTCGGGAATTGTCTTGTTCATCCCTTGCATATTATAGTTCATCATGAAGCTCTTGTAGCTTGGTGGCAGTGATTGGAGAATTCTGTCAATGACGCTATCATCCGAAAGATTAACTCCCAGTTGAATCAAGTGATTATTATAGCCAGACATTTTGAGTATATGCTCACTGACAGAACTATTCTCCTCCATCTTGCAGCTATAGAACTTATTGGAGACTTCATATCTCTCAATCCGGGCATTTGCTTGAAATATTAACTTCAACTCCTGGAACATCTCATATGCTCCATGACGTTCAAAACGTCGTTGAAGACCCGGTTCTAAGCCGTAAAGCATGGCACACTGAAGTATTGAGTAGTCATCAGCTTTGCTCTGCCAGACGTTCATAACATCTGGTGTTGCTCCTGCAGCAGGCCTGGCACCCAGCGGTGCTTCCAGGACGTAATTCTTCTGTGCAGCAATGAGGATAATCCTCAAGTTACGGACCCAGTCCATGTAATTACTACCATCATCTTTCAACTTTGCTTTCTCAAGGAACGCATTAAAATTCAACGGAACAACAGCACGGGCCATCTATCTACAATCAACATAGACAAGCAAGATACTATCAGGTACTAAGTTCATGATAAATTTAAGTTCAATTAATCATATTACTTAAGAACTCCCACTCAGACAGACATCTCTCTAGTCATCTAAGTGATCACGTGATCCAAATCAACTAAACCATAACCGATCATCACGTGAGATGGAGTAGTTTTCAATGGTGAACATCATTATGTTGATCATATCTACTATATGATTCACGCTCGACCTTTCGGTCTCCGTGTTCCGAGGCCATATCTGCATATGCTAGGCTCGTCAAGTTTAACCTGAGGATTCTGCGTGTGCAAAACTGGCTTGCACCCATTGTAGATGGACGTTGAGCTTATCACACCCGATCATCACGTGGTGTCTGGGCACGACGAACTTTGGCAATGGTGCATACTCAGGGAGAACACTTCTTGATAATTTAGTGAGAGATCATCTTAAAATGCTACCGTCAATCAAAGCAAGATAAGATGCATAAAGGATAAACATCACATGCAATCAATATAAGTGATATGATATGGCCATCATCATCTTGTGCTTGTGATCTCCATCTCCGAAGCACCGTCATGATCACCATCGTCACCGGCGCGACACCTTGATCTCCATCGTAGCATCGTTGTCGTCTCGCCAATCTTATGCTTCTACGACTATCGCTACCGCTTAGTGATAAAGTAAAGCATTATAGGGCGATTGCATTGCATACAATAAAGTGACAACCATATGGCTCCTGCCAGTTGCCGATAACTCGGTTACAAAACATGATCATCTCATACAATAAAATATAGCATCACGTCTTGACCATATCACATCACAACATGCCCTGCAAAAACAAGTTAGACGTCCTCTACTTTGTTGTTGCAAATTTTACGTGGCTGCTACGGGCTTAGCAAGAACCGTTCTTACCTACGCATCAAAACCACAACGATAGTTTTTCAAGTTGGTGCTGTTTTAACCTTCGCAAGGACCGGGCGTAGCCACACTCGGTTCAACTAAAATTGGAGAAACTGACACCCGCCAGCCACCTGTGTGCAAAGCACGTCGGTAGAACCAGTCTCGCGTAAGCGTACGCGTAATGTCGGTCCGGGCCGCTTCATCCAACAATACCGCCGAACCAAAGTATGACATGCTGGTAAGCAGTATGACTTATATCGCCCACAACTCACTTGTGTTCTACTCGTGCATATAACATCAATGCATAAAACCTGGCTCTGATGCCACTGTTGGGGAACATAGTAATTTCAAAAAATTTCCTACGCCCATGCAAGATCATGGTGATGGCATAGCAACGAGAGGGGAGAGTAATGTCCACGTACCCTCGTAGCCGTAAGCGGAAGCGTTATGACAACGCGGTTAATGTAGTCGTACGTCTTCACGATCTGACCGATCCAAGCACCGAACGTACGGCACCTCCGAGTTCAGCACACGTTCAGCTCGATGACGATCCCCGGACTCCGATCCAGCAAAGTGTCGGGGATGAGTTACGTCAGCACGATGGCGTGGTGACGATGATGATGTTCTACCGACGCAGGGCTTCGCCTAAGCACCGCAACGATATGACCGAGGTGGAATATGGTGGAGGGGGGCACCGCACACGGCCAAGGAACAATCACGAAGATCAACTTGTGTGCCTTGGGGTGCCCCCTGCCCCCGTATATAAAGGAGAAAGGGAGGAGGCCGGCCGGCCCTAGGGGGCGCGCCAAGGAGGGGGGAATCCTCCTCCTAGTGGGAGTAGGATTCCCCTTTCCTAGTCCCACTAGGAAGGAGGAAGGAGGAAGGAAAGAGAGGGAGAGGGAGAGGGAAAGAGGGGCCGCGCCCCCCTCCCTAGTCCAATTCGGACTCCCCATGGGGGGGGGCGCCACCTCCTGGGCTGCTGCCCTCTCTCTCCCCTCAGGCCCACTAAGGCCCAATACTTCCCCGGGGGGTTCCGGTAACCCCTCCGGCACTCCGGTTTTCTCCGAAATCACCCGGAACAATTCCGGTGTCCGAATATAGTCGTCCAATATATCAATCTTTGTGTCTCGACCATTTTGAGACTCCTCGTCATGTCTATGATCACATCCGGGACCCCGAACAACCTTCGGTACATCAAAACATATAAACTCATAATAAAACTGTCATCGTAACGTTAAGCGTGCGGACCCTACGGGTTCGCGAACTATGCAGACATGACCTAGAACTGTTTCTGGTCAATAACCAATAGCGGAACCTGGATGCTCATATTGGCTCCTACATATTCTACGAAGATCTTTATCGGTCAAACCGCATAACAATATAAGTTGTTCCCTTTGTCATTGGTATGTTACTTGCCCAAGATTCGATCGTCGGTATCCAATACCTAGTTCAATCTCGTTACCGGCAAGTCTCTTTACTCGTTATGTAATGCATCATTCCGTAACTAACTCATTAGCTACATTGCTTGCAAGGCTTATAGTGATGTGCATTACCGAGAGGGCCCAGAGATACCTCTCCGACAATCGGAGTGAAAAAACCTAATCTCGAAATACGCCAACCCAACATGTACCTTTGGAGACACCTATAGTACTCCTTTATAATCACCCAGTTATGTTGTGACGTTTGGTAGTACCCAAAGTGTTCCTCCAGTAAACGGGAGTTGCATAGTCTCATAGTTACAGGAACATGTATAAGTCATGAAGAAAGCAATAGCAATATACTAAACGATCAAGTGCTAGGCTAACGGAATGGGTCATGTCAATCACATCATTCTCCTAATGATGTGATCCCGTTAATCAAATGACAACACATGTCTATGGTTAGGAAACATAACCATCTTTGATTAATGATCTAGTCAAGTAGAGGCATACTAGTGACGTTATGTTGGTCTATGTATTCACACATGTATTACGTTTCCGGTTAATACAATTCTAGCATGAATAATAAACATTTATCATGATATGAGGAAATAAATAATAACTTTATTATTGCTTCTAGGGCATATTTCCTTCACTTATGCATAGGGGTTTGCACATGTTTTCGTCTTGATTCTCCGATAGAAACTTTGGGGCACTCTTTGAAGTTCTTTGTGTTGGTTTGAATAGATGAATCCGAGATTGTGTGATGCATATCATATAATCAAACTCGCGGATACTTGTGGTGACATTGGAGTATCTAGACATTAGGGTTTTGGTTGATGTGTGTCTTAAGGTGTTATTTTAGTATGAACTCTAGGGCTGTTTGTGACACTTATAGGAATAGCCCAATAGATCGATCAGAAAGAATAACTTTGAGGTGGTTTCGTACCCTACAATAATCTCTTCATTTTTTCTCTGCTATTAGTGACTTTGGAGTGACTCTTTGTTGCACGTTGAGGGATTGCCATATGATCTAATTATGTTATCATTGTTGAGAGAACTTGCATTAGTGAAAGTATGAACCCTAGGCCTTGTTTCCAAGCATTGCAATACCATTTTGGCTCACTTTTATTACTTGTTCCCTTCCTGTTTTTTATATTTTCATATTACAAAAACCTATACCTACAATCCGTATTGCACTTGTATCACCATCTCTTCGCCGAAATAGTGCACCTATACAATTTACCATTGTATTGGGTGTGTTGGGGACACAAGAGACTCTTTGTTATTTGGTTGCAGGGTTGTTTGAGAGAGACCATCTTCATCCTACGCCTCCCATGGATTGATAAACCTTAGGTCATCCACTTGAGGGAAATTTGCTACTGTCCTACTAAACTCTGCGCTTGGAGGCCCAACACGAGTCTACAAGAAGAAGGTTGCATAGTAGACATCAGGAGGGAAGGAAGGGAGAGGCGCCCTAAAGGCAGCCAACCCTCCTTTCCTCCCCCCCATGCACAAATATGGAGGGGGGGGGGGGTCGGCCAGGGTAGGCACCCTAGGGCAGCCTCTGACCACTTGGGGTGCCCTAGGGGCTGCCTTCCCTCCCCCTCCACCTATATATATGAGAGGAGGGAGAGGGGCAACAGAGACCACGATTCCCTAGCCGTGTGCGGTGCCCCTCTCCCTCTAGTTCGTCCTCAGTCATATTTTTGTAGTGCTTGGCGAAGCCCCGCGGAGATAGTTTCATCACCACCGTCACCACGCCGTCGTGCTGCCAGAACTCATCTACTACTTCGCACGTCTTGCTGGATCAAGAAGGAAAGGACGTCATCGAGCTGGAGGTGTTCTGAACGCGGAGGTGCCGTACGTTCGGTACTTGATCGGATGGATCGTGAAGGCGTATGACTACATCAACACATTGTTAAACACTTCCACTTACGGTCCATGAGGGTACGTAGAAACACCTCCCCTCATTTCTATGCATTTCCATGGTTAGATCTTGCATGTGCGTAGAATTTTTTTTGTTTTCCATGCAACGTTTTCCAACAGTGGCATCATGAGCCAGGTCTATGCATAGATGATATGCACGAGTAGAACACAAAGATTTGTGGGCGGTGATAGTCATACTGCTTACCACCAACGTCTTATTTTGATTCGGCAGTATTGTGGGATGAAGTGGCCCAGACCAATCTAAACATGTCCATGCACATGAGACTGGTTCCACCGATTGACATGCAACAAGTTTTGCATAAAGGTGGCCGGCGGGTATTTTTTTCTCCTACTTTAGTTGAATCGCATTTGACTACGACCAGTCCTTGAAGAAGGTTAAAGCAACAAACTTGATAATCACCATTGTGTTTTTGCTTACGTAAGAACGGTTCTTGCTAGAAGCCTGCTACCTCTTGAGCTTGCGTTGGTTTTCCCTTGAAGAGGAAAGGGTGATGCAACAAAGTAGCATCAGTATTTCCCTCAGTTTTGAGAACCAAGGTATCAATCCAGTACAGACGATGCACAAATCACCAAATACCTGCACAAACAATCAAGAACTTGCAACCAACGCGATAAAGGGGTTGTCAATCCCTTCATGGTCACTCGCAAAAGTGAGATCAGATAGAGATAATAAAGTAATGTTTTTGGTATTTTTGATGTATAGATTGGAAAGTAAAGATTGCAAAATAATAGATCGGAAACTAGTAAGATGTAAACGAGATTCAATAATATGGAAAAGAGATTCAATATAATGGAAAAGAGACCCGGGGGCCATAGGTTTCACTAGTGGCTTCTCTCGAGATATCATGTATTACGGTGGGTGAACAAATTACTGCCGAGCAATTGATAGAAAAGCGCATAATGATGATGACATCTAAGGCAATGATCATAAACATAGGCATCACGTCCTTGTCAAGTATACCGACTCCTGCCTACATCTACTACTATTAATCAACACATCGACCGCTATCCAGCATGCATCTACAGTATTAAGTTCATAAAGAACGGAGTAACGCATTAAGCAAGATGACATGATGTAGAGGAATTAACTCAAGCAATATGATGAAAACCCCATCTTTTTATCCTCGATGGCAATAATACAATACGTGCCTTGCTGCCCCTATTGTCACTAGGAAAGGACACCGCAAGATTGAACCAAAAGCTAAGCACTTCTCCCATGGCAAGAAAGATCAATCTATTAGGCCAAACTAAACCGATAATTCAAAGAGACTTGCAAAGATATCGAATCATGCATATAAGAATTCGGAGAAGAACCAAATAATATTCATAGATAATTTTTATCATGAATCCACAATTCATCAGATCTCGGCAAACACATCGCAAAAGAATATTACATCAAATAGATATCCAAGAACATCGAGGAGAACTTTGTATTGAGAATCAAAGAGAGCGAAGAAGCCATCTAGCTAATAACTATGGACCCGATGGTCTGTGGTAAACTACTCACGCTTCATCGGAGAGATAATGGTGTTGATGTATAAGCCCTCCATGATCGATTCCCCCTCCGGCAGATTGCCGGAAAAGGCCCCTAAGATGGGATCTCACGGTACAGAAGGTTGTAGTGGTGGAAAAGTGGTTTCGTGGCTCCCTGCTACCTCTTGAGCATGCGTTGGTTTTCCCTTGAAGAGGAAAGGGTGATGCATCAAAGTAGCATAAGTATTTCCCTCAGTTTTGAGAACCAAGGTATCAATCTAGTAGGAGACGACACACGAGTCACCTAGTACCTGCATAAACAATCAAGAACCTTGCAACCAACGCGATAAAGGGTTGTCAATCCCTTCACGGTCACTCGCAAAAGTGAGATCTAATACAGATGATAAAGTAATTATTTTTGGTATTTTTGTTGTATAAATTAGAAAGTAAAGATTGCAAAATAGTAAACGAGATGCGATAAAAGGAAAAGAGATGTAATATAATAGGAAAGAGACTCGGGGCCATAGGTTTCACTAGTGGCTTCTCTCAAGATATCATGTATTACGGTGGGTGAACAAATTACTGCCGAGCAATTTATAGGAAAGCGCATAATTATGAAGACATCTAAGGCAATGATCATGAACACATGCATCACGTCCATGTCAAGTAGACCAAACGATTATGCATCTACTACTATTACTCCACACATCGACCGCTATCTAGCATGCCTCTAGAGTATTAAGTTCATAAGAATGGAGTAACGCATTGTACAAGATGACATGATGTAGAGGGATAAACTCAAGCAATATGATATAAACCCCATATTTTTATCCTCGATGGCAACAATACAATACTAAGCACTTCTCCCATTGCAAAAAAGATCAATCTAGTAGGCCAAACTAAACCGATAATTCAAAGAGACTTGCAAAGATATAAATCATGCATATGAGAATTCAGAGAAGAACCAAATAATATTCATAAATAATCATGTTCATAAATCCATAATTCATCGGATCTCGGCGAACACACCACAAAAGAATTACATCGAATAGACCTCCAAGAACATCAAGGAGAACTTTGTATTGAGAATCAAAGAGAGAGAAGAAGCCATATAGCTAATAACTATGGACCCGGAGGTTAGTGGTAAACTACTCACGCTTCATCGGAGAGGCAATGGTGTTGATGTAGAAGCCTTCTGTGATCGATTCCCCCTCCGGCAGATCGCCAGAAAAGGCCCCAAGATGGGATCTCACGGGTACAGAAGGTTGCAGCGGTGGAAAAGTGGTTTCATGGCTCTCCCTGGTGTTTCTAGGGTATAAGAGTATATATAGGCGAAAGAGGTACGCCGGTGTAGCTACGAGGGGCCCACGAGGGTGGGGGCGCGTCCTCCTACCTCGTGGCCTCCTCGTGGAGTCCCAGACTTCAACTCCAAGTCTTCTGGATTGCTTTCGGTCCAAGTAAGATCATTATGAAGGTTTCATTCGGTTTGGACTCCGTTTGGTATTCCTTTTCTGTAAAACTCTAAAATAGGCAAAAAAAACAGAAACTGGCACCGGGCCTCTGGTTAATAGGTTAGTCCCAAAAATAATATAAAAGAGCATATTAAAGCCCATTAAATATCCAAAACAGATAATATAATAGCATGGAACAATAACAAATTATAGATACATTGGAGACATATCAAGCATCCCCAAGCTTAATTCCTGCTCGTCCTCGAGTAGGTAAATTATAAAAACATAATTTTTGATGTGGAATGCTACCTAGCATATTTATCAATGTAATTTTCTTTATTATGGCATGAATGTTCAGATCCAAAAGATTCAAGACAAAGGTTTAATATTGACATAAAAATAATAATACTTCAAGCATACTAACAAAGCAATCATGTCTTCTCAAAATAACATGGCCAAAGAAAGTTATCCCTACAAAATCATATAGTCTGGCTATGCTCTATCTTCATCACACAAAGTATTTAATCATGCACAACCCCGGTTTTAGCCAAGCAATTGTTTCATACTTTAGTATTTTCAAGAAAATTCAATCTTCACGCAATACATGAGTGTGAGCCATGGATATAACACTATAGGTGGATTAGAATGGTGGTTGTGGAGAATACAAAAGGAGAAGATAGTCTCACATCAACTAGGCGTATCAACGGGCTATGGAGATGCCCATCAATATATATCAATGTGAGAGAGTAGGGATTGCCATGCAACGGATGCACTAGAGTTATAAGTGTATGAAAGCTCACAGAGAAACTAAGTGAGTGTGCATCCAACTTGCTTGCTCACGAAGATCTAGGGCACTTTTGAGGAAGCCCATCATTGGAATATATAGGCTAAGTTCTATAATGAAAAATTCCCACTAGTATATGAAAGTGACAACATTGGAGACTCACTATCATGAAGATCATGGTGCTACTTTGAAGCACAAGTGTGGTAAAAGGATAGTAGCATTGCCCCTTCTCTCTTTTTCTATCATTTTTTATTTGGGCCTTTTATCTCTTTTTTATGACCTCTTTTTTTTATTTATTCCAGAGTCTCATCCCGACTTGTGGGGGAATCATAGTCTCCATCATCCTTTCCTCACTGGGACAATGCTCTAATAATGAAGATCATCACACTTTTATTTACTTACAACTCAAGAATTACAACTCAATACTTAGAACAAAATATGACTATGTGAATGCCTCCGGCGGTGTACCAAGATGTGCAATTATTCAAGAGTGACATGTATGAAAAATTATGAACGGCGGCTTTGCCACAAATAAGATGTCAACTACATGATCATGCAACGCAATATGACAATGATGAAGCGTGTCATAATAAATGGAACGATGGAAAGTTGCATGGCAATATATCTCGGAATGGCTATGGAAATGCCATAACAGGTAGGTATGGTGGCTGTTTTGTGGAAGGTATATGGTGGGTGTATGGTACCGGCGAAAGTTGCGCGGTACTAGAGAGGCTACCAATGGTGGAAGGGTGAGAGTGCGTATAATCCATGGACTCAACATTATTCATAAAGAACTCACATACTTATTGCAAAAATCTACAAGTCATCAAAACAAAGTACTACACGCATGCTCCTAGGGGAAGGGTTGGTAGGAGTTAACCATCGCGCGATCCCGACCTCCACACATAAGGAAGGCAATCAATAAATAAATCATGCTCCAACTTCATCACATAACGGTTCACCATACGTGCATGCTACGGGAATCACAAACTTAGCAGAAGCATCTCTCATATTCACAACTACTCTACTAGCATATCTCTAATATCACCATCTTCATATCTCAAAACAATCATAAAGAATCAAACTTCTCATAGTATTCAATGCATTTTATATGAAAGTTTTTATTATACCCATCTTGGATGCCCATCATATTAGGACTAATTTTATAACCAAAGCAAATTACCATGCTGTTCTAAAAGACTCTCAAAATAATATAAGTGAATCATGAGATATCAATAATTTCTATAAAATAAAACCACCACCGTGCTCTAAAAAGATATAAGTGAAGCACTAGAGCAATATTGTCTAGCTCAAAAGATATAAGTGAAGCACATAGAGTATTCTAATAAATTCCGATTCATGCGTGTCTCTCCCAAAAGGTGTGTACAGAAAGTATGATTGTGGTAAACTAAAAATCAAGTCTCAAATCATACAAGACGCTCCAAGCAAAACACATATCATGTGGTGAATAAAAATATAGCCTCAAGTAAAGTTACCGATAGACGAAGACGAAAGAGGGGATGCCTTCCGGGGCATCCCCAAGCTTAGGCTTTTGTTTGTCCTTGAATTTTACCTTGGGGTGCCTTGGGCATCCCTAAGTTTAGGCTCTTGCCACTTCGTATTCCAAAACCCATCAAATCTTTACCCAAAAACTTGAAAATTTCACAACACAAAACTTCAATAGAAAATCTCATGAGCTCCGTTAGTATAAGAAAATAAACCGCCACTTTAAGGTACTGTAATGAAATCATTATTTATTTATATTGGTGTTAAACCTACTGTATTGCAACTTCTCTATGGTTCATACCCCCCGATACTACTCGTAGATTCATCAAAAATAAGCAAACAACACACGAAAAACAGAATCTGTCAAAAACAGAACAGTCTGTACCAATCTGTAACTTTCGAATACTTATGTAACTCTAAAAATTCTTAAATAAGTTGGTGGACGTGAGTAATTTTTCTATTAATCATCTGCAAAAAAAATCAACCTAAAATCACTCTCCAATAAAAAATTACAGCTAATCTCGTGAGCGCAAAAGTTTCTGTTTTTTACAGCAAGATCGCAAAGACTTCACCCAAGTCTTCCCAAAGGTTCTACTTGGAAAAAACACTAATTAAAACATAAAACCACATCTAACCAGAAGATAGAGGAATTGTTTATCACTAAACATGAGCAAAAACTAAAGAACAAAAATAAATTTGGGTTGCCTCCCAACAAGCACTATCGTTTGACGCCCCTAGCTAGGCATAAAAACAAGAATAGATCTAGGTATTGCCATCTTCGGCATGCAATTCTTCAATTAAACACACATAACCCTTAGGAGGTTCTTTGATTTTGTTAATGATCAAACTCCTAGGCAAGAAATCAAGAAATTCATTTGTGGCAAAAGGTTACTTAATGATATCAAAAAAATTGGGTGAACACTTATTGATTTGAGATCTTCATTTTTCTTACTAGAAGATTCACCCTTATTCTTATGAACGTAGATAAACTTGGAAACTTTGGTAGGAGGGGGATGTGAGGTATTTTTAATGGTAGAAAAAGCGGAACCCAAGTTGGTAGTAATATCTTCAAGTTTATCAATTCTAGTAGAATCTTGATCTATCCTTTCATTAACTATGGGTTCCTTTTCCTTAAGATTTTCCAGAGTAACTCCTACCTTAGATCCATATTGGGTAATTTGGTTGTGGATCTTTTTATCCAAATTTTCTATTAATTCAACAGTGCCAATTTTATTTTCAATAATATCAAGCCTTTGCATTACATGTTCCAAAGTTAAAATAGTTCCATTGACCAAAAGAGATGGTGGGCCTAACAAATCTATCATGGAATTATAAGAATCAAAAGTATGGCTTTCCAAGAAATTCCCTCCGGTAATGGTATCAAGAACATGTCTATTACAAGGAGTAATGCCTACTTAAAAATTGCAAAGAAGAACGAAAGTAGATTGCTTCCTAGCAGATCTATTTTGAGCATTGCAAATTCTATACCAAGCATCTTTTAGATTTTCTCCCTCCCTTTGTTTAAAATTGAGAACCTCATTATCGGGAGTACTAACAATGATAGGAGGACTAGCCATGAAGGCAAATCAAGGGATCTAACACACAAACACACAAGAAGCAAGCGAAAAGAGACGAACGGGGGCGAAAAGGCAAAGGTTTTCGAAAATAATTTTAGAAGTGGGGGAGAGGAAAACGAGAGGCGAATGGCAAATAATGTAATGCGGGGGGAGAAGAGTTTATGATGGGTACTTGGTATGTCTTGACTTGGCGTAGATCTCCCCGGCAACGGCATCAGAAATCCTTCTTGCTACCTCTTGAGCATGCGTTGGTTTTCCCTTGAAGAGGAAAGGGTGATGCAGCAAAGTAGCGTAAATATTTCCCTCAGTTTTGAGAACCAAGGTATCAATCCAGTAGGATACGACACACAAGTCACCTAGTACCTGCACAAAAAATCAAGAACCTTGCAACCAACGCGATAAAGGGGTTGTCAATCCCTTTACGGTCACTCGCAAAAGTGAGATCTAATAGATATAATAAAGTAAATATTTTTGATATTTTTGTTGTATAGATAGGAAAGTAAAGATTGCAAAATAGTAAACGAGATGCGATAAAAAGGAAAAGAGATGTAATATAATAGGAAAGAGATCGGGGGGCCACATGTTTCACTAGTGGCTTCTCTCAAGATAGCATGTATTACGGTGGGTGAACAAATTACTGCTGAGCAATTGATAGAAAAGCGCATAAATTATGAAGACATCTAAGGCAATGATCATGAACATAGGCATCACGTCTGTGTCAAGTAGACCGAAACGATTCTGCATCTACTACTATTACTCCACACATCGGCCGCTATCCATCATGCATCTAGAGTATTAAGTTCATAAGAACGGAGTAACGCATTAAGCAAGATGACATGATGTAGAGGGATAAACTCAAGCAATATGATATAAACACCATCTTTTTATCCTTGATGGCAACAATACAATACGTGCCTTGCTGCCCCTACTGTCACTGGGAAAGGACACCGCAAGATTGAACCCAAAGCTAAGCACTTTTCCTATTGCAAGAAAGATCAATCTAGTAGGCCAAACAAAACTGATAATTCGAAGATACTTGCAAAGATATCAAATCATGCATATAAGAATTCATAGAAGAACCAAATAATATTCATAGTTATCTTGTTGATAAATCCACAATTCATCGGATCTCGGCAAACACACCGTTGATGTCTACTACACAACCTTCTTCTTGTAGACGTTGTTGGGCCTCCAAGTGCAGAGGTTTGTAGGACAGTAGCAAATTTTCCTCAAGTGGATGACCTAAGGTTTATCAATCCGCAGGAGGCGTAGGATGAAGATGGTCTCTCTCAAACAACCCTACAACCAAATAACAAAGAGTCTCTTGTGTCCCCAACATACCCAATACAATGGTAAATTGTATAGGTGCACTCATTCGGCGAAGAGATGGTGATACAAGTGCAATATGGATGATAGATAAAGGTATTTGTAATCTTAACTTATAAAAACAGCAAGGTAGAAAGCGATAAAAGTGAGCGTAAACGGTATTGCAATGGTAGGAAACAAGGCCTA
The DNA here is from genome assembly GCF_018294505.1 of Triticum aestivum. Lineage (NCBI taxonomy): Eukaryota > Viridiplantae > Streptophyta > Magnoliopsida > Poales > Poaceae > Triticum > Triticum aestivum. The sequence continues at coordinate 573,973,749 of NC_057813.1, read as the reverse complement.
AGGTTCATACTTTCACTAGTGCAAGTTCTCTCAACAATAATAACATAACTGGATCATATAGCTATCCCTCAACATGCAACAAAGAGTCACTCCAAAGCCACTAATAGCGGAGAACAAACGAAGAGATGATGGTAGGGTACGAAACCACTATTGGTGTCAAAACCGGCGGATCTCGGGTAGGGGGTCCCGAACTGTGCGTCTAAGGCTAATGGTAACAGGAGGCTGGGGACATGATGTTTACCCAGGTTCGGGCCCTCTCGATGGAGGTAATACCCTACTTCCTGCTTGATTGATCTTGATGATATGAGTATTACAAGAGTTGATCTACCACGAGATCATAGAGGCTAAACCCTAGAAGCTAGCCTATGATTATTATTGTTCCTTGTCCTACAGACTAAACCCTCCGGTTTATATAGACATCAGAGGGGGCTAGGGTTACATAGAGTCGGTTACAGAGAAGGAAATCTACATATCCGAATTGCCAAGCTTGCCTTCCATGCCAAGGAGAGTCCCATCTGGACACGGGACGAAGTCTTCAATCTTGTATCTTCATAGTCCAACAGTCCGGCCAAAGTATATAGTCCGGCTGTCCGAGGACCCCCTAATCCAGGACTCCCTCAGTAGCCCTCGACCCAGGCTTCAATGACGATGAGTCCGGCGCGCAAAAATTGTCTTCGGCATTGCAAGTCGGGTTCCTCTCCGAATCCAGAGTACCTGTTGTAGCGAGTAGTGTCCGGCTACCCATTAATGTTGTACTCCTCGGCTTCTGTGCTTCAATAATGGTTATCTCCACGTGTCGAGTGAATACGAGAAGTCAGGGCATTTTTACATTTGCCACTCTGACCATGTAAGTAAACATTCTATTTAAAGAGATGGGGATCCTTAGATCCAAATCACACCATCCTCCCTCCGCAAGTACTTCAACAGAGCGTGCTCGGAAGAAACCATCCCATCATTTCCGGTTGTCGCAGCTCCTCCTCTTGCCCCCGTAGCACTAAGCCAGATGATTGGGAGAAATGTTCTGTCCCCCATAGCCGATTAGTAGAGTTGCAGACCCAGGGGTTTCTCCCGCCTGCATACATGGTCCCCGTCCGAGCCGGACTAGCCACCTATAATGGCGGGGAGCAAGCAGAGAGCTTTCCTAACCCATCTCAGGGGGAGCGGGTATGCCTTGTCCCATATTTGCTGAGGTGACTTAGGTTTCCAATCCACCCGTTCCTCCGTGGGCTCCTTGAGTTCTATGGCCTCCAGCTGCATAATTTCACCCCTACCTCCGTACTGCACATCGTAGGTTATGTTGCCCTTTGCGAGCTATTTCTGGGCTGCGAGGCTCATTTCGAGCTATGGAAGAGGCTATTCTGCCTCGTCCCTCATAATCAAGAGGGATCAATATATCAAGTGGGCGGAGCTGAAATATGGCGCGTCGCCGAGACTGGATACTTGTCCGACACTCCAAAGAAGACATCCAAAGACTGGCCCTCAGAGTGGTTTTATGTAGAGGATGTTCCCCTTCCGGACCCAATTCGAACGGGCCTTCCTGAGTTCTCTAATGCTCCGCTGAAGAAATGCCAAAGCTGATGCCCTCGGAGCCCCTAGGAGGAAGATAACAGAGAAGTCCTTTACCTGATGGGCAGGATAAAAATGCTGGCCAAATCAGGATTGACAATAGTCGAAGTTATGTCAATATGCATAATGCGGGGGGTTTAGCCACTTCAATATCGGGGGAAACCCATGTGGCACTTCAATGGAGAAGATGACGCCACCCGCTGCGGTCGTAAATAAGGTCCGGACTTCACCACCGCTTTGGCGAGAATGTTGTCCGATTTGTACAAAGGAGAAGAAGAGGAGTTCCTCCATATTAAGCCATGGGATGGATTTTCCATGTACAACCCCCAAGCTGGGTAAGCTGTCACCCTTTACTCAACTCTATTCATTCCTGCATCCCTTGTCACAATTATTTACCTTGCTATTTCATAGCAGGAACTGAAAAAGGCCATGAGAGAGGTTAACAGCCCATCTCCACAGCCAAAGGACCCTGACCGGGCACTCGATCCCGGACTGGAAGAAGATCCGGACATATCTGTGGAGCTTGTCGACGGGACATTTTACCAAGCAAGCTGTGACGACACCTTGGTGGCCATCATCGCCGACTATCCCGGACTGCTCCCTGTATCAAACGTAAGTAAAACCGAAGTCCTAACTTCCGAGAAGGATTCCTTCTTTATGCCTTACCTTATGCACATATATTGTAATTTTATAGAAACGGCTACCGGGACGCCGCGCCGAGCCCACAGGGGCTCATCAGCAAAGGGTACCCAGGCCAGGCAGGCTTAAGAGGAAGGCGGTTAGGATTGAGATGCCGTCGTAGAGGTATAATTTAAAATCTGCTCCATGATTATCGCCTTTGAAATGTAACAGTGTCCATTGTGTCCTGGCAGAAAGAGTAGTCACCGGACCATGTCCGGAGACCCTGCCGGCCATGCCTCCGCCAGCCAGATTCCAGAACCGGCCTCAAGGGTGGAGGCTAATGTGGGGACAACGCCGAACTATCCTCCTACAGAGGATGCGGACAAAATCTCCGCTACAAATTCTGAAGTGGAGAGCGCCATGAATCACCGGCGCCATCGGGCCGTACTCCGCGACACTAGTTTCTCCGAAGAGGCATTTAATGCCTTCAACTCAGGAGATGCATACATCCGAGCTGCTCAAGATGGACTCGACAAAGCCACTGATCAGTTTGTAAAGGATATACGGGTAAGAAAATTTGATAAGTATGTATATTAGTAGCCCCTGAGACTTGAAATAGTTGGCACAACTAATTTAAGGATCATTGTATGCACAGGTTCTTGCAGAGAAGAATACCCATTTATCTCAAGAGCTAGAGGAATGCAAAGCCCAGCTAAGGGCCGCAGTTGCCGAAATAGAGAAATCCAAGAAGGCCTCATCTGGTAGTACTTGTCTTGATCAAAGAGAATGTCACTACATACACCAGGTAATATTCGGCATGCTTTACAAATCTAACAATAGATTCCACAGAAAATCCCGGAGAGAATCCGGAGATCGTACGAGAGGATGGGCCGCAAGCTCGAAGATATCTAAAGGGTGGCGAGCATGTGCTTACATAGGTTAGGCGGGAGAAAAACGATCTCCAAGATGCCAATATCCGGCTTGGCATCGAATTAGCAGATGTTCGGGCCCGGCTTGCTGACTCCGTGAAGGAGAATAGGAGGCTTCGATGCGGCATTTATGGTAAGTGCTTAAACGAACCGTTGTACAATTCAGCGAAGAAATGAGTTAACAGAGTAATGTCTGAAGGTATGCTGACAGGCCGTCCTGAAGAGGAAATGTCCAGATCCGCAGGCGATCTTCTGCAAGAGCTTTTGCAACTGCATGAACGAGTTCGGTAGGTGATGCAGGGTATTGTTGGGTAACATAGTAATTTCAAAAAAATTCCTACGCACACGCAAGATCATGGTGATGCATAGCAACGAGAGGGGGGAGTGTGTCCACGTACCCTCATAGACCGAAAGCGGAAGCGTTATGACAACGCGGTTGATGTAGTCGTACGTCTTCACGATCCGACCGATCCATGCACCGAACGTACGACACCTCCGAGTTCAGCACACGTTCAGCTCGATGACGATGCCCGGACTCCAATCCAGCAGAGTGTCGGGGATGAGTTCCGTTAGCACGACGGCATGGAGACGATGATGATGTTCTACCAACGCAGGGCTTCGCTTAAGCACCGCAACGATATGACCGAGGTGGAATATGGTGGAGGCGGGCACCGCACACGGCTAAGGAACGATCACGAAGATCAACTTGTGTGTCGTGGGGTGCCCCCTGCCCCCGTATATAAAGGAACCAAGGGGGAGGGGGCGGCCGGCCAAGGAGGGCGCGCTAAGGAGAAGTCCTACTCCCACCGGGAGTAGGATTCCCCCCCTCCCAAGTAGTAGGAGTAGGAGCCAAGGAAAGGGGGAAGAGAAGAGAAGGAAGGAGGGGGCATAGCCCCTCCCCCTAGTCTAATTCGGACTAGGCCTTGGGGGGGGGGGGCGCCCAGCCTTTCCTCTCTGTTTCCCCTAAAGCCCAATAAGGCCCATATACTCCCCGACGAATTCCCGTAACTCTCTGGTACTCCGAAAAATACCCGAATCACTCGGAACCTTTTCGAACTCCGAATATAGTCGTCCAATATATCGATCTTTATGTCTCGACCATTTCGAGACTCCTCGTCATGTCCCCGATCTCATCTGGGACTCCGAACTCCTTCGGTACATCAAAACTCATAAACTCATAATATAACTGTCATCGAAACCTTAAGCGTGCGGACCCTACGGGTTCGAGAACTATGTAGACATGACCGAGACACGTCTCCGGTCAATAACCAATAGCGGAACCTGGATGCTCATATTGGCTCCCACATATTCTACGAAGATCTTTATCGGTCAGACCGCATAACAACGTTGTTCCCTTTGTCATCAGTATGTTACTTGCCCGAGATTCGATCATCGGTATCCAATACCTAGTTCAATCTCGTTACCGGCAAGTCTCTTTACTCATTACGTAATGCATCATTCCGTAACTAACTCATTAGCTACATTGCTTGCAAGGCTTATAGTGATGTGCATTACCGAGAGGGCCCAGAGATACCTCTCCGACAATCGGAGTGACAAATCCTAATCTCGAAATACGCCAACCCAACATGTACCTTCGAAGACACCTGTTGAGCTCCTTTATAATCACCCAGTTACGTTGTGACGTTTGATAGCACACAAAGTGTTCCTATAGTAAACGGGAGTTGCATAATCTCATAGTCATAGGAACTTTGTATAAGTCATGAAGAAAGCAATAGCAACATACTAAACGATCAAGTGCTAGGCTAACGAAATGGGTCAAGTCAATGACATCATTCTTCTAATGATGTGATCCCGTTAATCAAATGACAACTCATGTCTATGGTTAGGAAACTTAACCATCTTTGATTAACGAGCTAGTCAAGTAGAGGCATACAAGTGACACTATGTTTGTCTATGTATTCACACATGTATTATGTTTCCGGTTAATACAATTCTAGCATGAATAATAAACATTTATCATGAAATAAGGAAATAAATAATAACTTTATTATTGCCTCTAGGACATATTTCCTTCAGGTATTGCCTAGGCCTTGTGGTCATCCGCTTCCCTGCTAGGAGGCATGGGGGAGCTTGTGGAGCTACTCAAGGGAGCACGGTGGCGCTTCCTATTATGGAAGATATCAGCCTACCTACAAGGTGCAAGGGAAGCCTGGGCCATGGTGAAGACGCGGTACGCCAAGGCTGACCCGAACCATATGGCCGAGGTCGGACCGGTAGGGCCAGATGGGAAAGAGATCCCCGTAAGTCTGGTATATGACCAAGTAGAATTAGCCGCAAAGTATTTCCAACAGGATTGTAGGCTAGACAGCCTGTTGGATGGTATAGAAGAAGAATTTAGCCAGTCCAAGTGACTATGTACTTCAGTGGACGTATGTAGTCCCTAGCCGAATTGTAAATCATTTGTCTTGGTGGACCTTTTCTCTTCAGCCTCCGGACCCGACAGTCCGAAGTGTATCCGAATACCCGCTCAGTTATGTAAAACCGGGGTACGCGTGGAAACCAGGCGTAGGGTTCATAAGTGCTTGAACAGACAAGTACCCAACTAGTTATGTCATATTACATGGATAGAAAGAAACATCTTCCAGAGAGAATAGTTCTATTAAGGGTTCCTTTCCCTGGGTACGCATGCATTAATGTGCATGTCCGAACTGCGAACAGAGACGCAGGATACAAAACATCTAGGGATTTATGTTGTAATAGATAAAAAACATCTTTTGTTAACCGACCGAATATTCCCTTAAGAATGCTAGCTTTCGGCTTCACCGAGTCTGAGGTACACATCCGGCTGATCCGGCAGTAACAATCGCAGAGGTGCTCCCCTTATGCCCTAGCCGAATTAACGGGAATGTAGGGCATAAACACAAGAGCCAGGAAACCCAGCATGGCCAAAATTTAAGTCATATCGATACATATAATGGCGAAAAAAGGCACATATGGAGAAGTTACACATATGCATTGGACATTAAGCCCAAAAATAGTTATATAAGCTTCTGTATAAGAAGCCCCCAAGTATAATTAGCGCGCATAGCGCGTCGAAATTGTGTAAACGGGTCACAATTTAAGCCTTCCAGAACTATATAAAAAGTAAAGAAGAAAAAGGAGAGAGGATATAATATAAAAGGGGCGGAGCTAAGGAGACAAACACAAAGTCCGGCGCTTAGGCATTGAATCTTCGGACTCTGGCCGCATTCCATGGGTTCGGCTCTAGTCGATCATCCGATGCATCACATAGGCGGTACGCTCCTCCGGTGAGAACTTTATCAATGATGAAGGGACTCTCCCACTTGGGCTTGAGCTTGTCCTTTTTCTTCTCCGGTAAGCGTAGAATGAGTTCGCCAATATTGTAAGTTTTGGCCCGCACCTCTCTGCTTTGATACCTTCGAGCTTGCTGCTGATAGAATGCGAAACGGGATTTTGCTACATCGCACTCCTCCTCCAGGGCATCTAGATTGTCCTGCTGATCGAGCTCGACTTCTCTCTCTTCATACATGCGCACCCGAGGTGAGTCATGAATAATATCGCAGGGCAATAACGCCTTTGTGCCGTACACCATAAAGAATGGCGTGTATCCGGTAGTGCGATTCGGCGTGGTCCGCAGTCCCCATAGTACGGAGTCGAGCTCCTCGACCCAGTGCATATCTGACTCCTTCAAGGATCGCACCAATCTGGGTTTTATTCCGCTCATAATAAGACCATTTGCGCGTTCGACTTGACCTTTTGTTTGAGGGTGATAGACAGAGGCGTAATCGAGCTTAATGCCCATATTGCGGCACCAAGTTTTCACCTCATCAGCTGTGAAGTTTGAGCCATTGTCGGTGATGATGCTGTGGGGGACACCAAAACTGTGTACAACCCCTGATATGAAGTCTATCACTGGTCCGGATTCGGCCGATTTAACTGGTTTGGCTTCTATCCATTTGGTGAATTTGTCCACCATGACCAATAAGTATTTTTTCTTATGGCTTCCCCCTTTAAGGGGTCCGACCATATCAAGCCCCCAGACCGCGAAGGGCCAAGTTATGGGGATTGTTTGGAGAGCAGTAGGGGGCATATGGCTCTGATTGGCGAAAAGTTGGCAACCGACGCAATGTTGGACAAGATCCTGTGCGTCTGCTCGGGCTGTCGGCCAGTAAAAACCTGTACGGAAGGCCTTGCTTACAAGAGCCCGAGCTGTGGCATGATGGCCGCTGAGTCCGGCGTGGATTTCGGCCAAGAGCTGCCTCCCTTCCTCCTCGGAGATGCATCTTTCAAGCACTTCGGTAGTGCTTTTCTTATAGAGCTCTCCCTCATGGACTTTGTACGCTTTAGAGGCTCGCACAATGCAACATGCTTCATTTTGGTCCTCGGGGAGTTCTTGCCTATTTAGGTAGGCTAAGAAGGGTTCTGTCCACGGGGCAAAGACAAGCATGATCTCATGGGCCGCAGGTGTTATTTCGGTGGCAGAGCCTCCGATTACGTCAGATGGTTCAGTATCTGGGGTTATATACGGATCCAGACTGGTATTGCCAGTCTCCCATTCCCATACCACGGATGGCTTGAACAACCTTTCCAAGAAGATATTAGGTGGGACGGGGTCGCGTTTAGCACCGATGCGGGCGAGGATACCCGCCGCTTGATTGTTTTCTCAGACCACATGGTGGAATTCGAGCCCCTCGAACCGAGCTGACATTTTGAGGACAACATTACGGTAGGCCGCCATTTTCGGATCCTTGGCATCAAAGTCTCAATTTATCTGAGATATTGCGAGGTTCGATTCCCCGCGCACTTCTAGGCGTTGGATGCCCATGGAAATTGCCATCTGAAGACCATGCAACAGAGCCTCATATTCGGCTGCATTGTTGGAGTCTGTGTATAGTATGTGGTGTACATACTGGACCGTCTCTCCGGTGGGGGATGTCAGGACAACACCTGCTCCCAATCTGGCCAGCATTTTTGAGCCGTCAAAGTGCATGATCCAATTGGAGTATGCACCATACTCTTTAGGGAGTTTGGATTCTGTCCATTCGGCGACGAAGTCAGCCAGTACTTGCGACTTAATGGCTCGCCGTGGTTTATATGTTATGTCGAATGAGAGGAGCTCGATAGCCCATTTAGCAATCCGGCCCGTGGCATCACGGTTATTTATTATATCATTGAGTGGTACTTCGGAGGCCATCGTGATTGAGCACTCTTGAAAGTAGTGTCGTAATTTTCGGGATGCCATGAAGACCGCGTATGCTATCTTTTGATAATGTGGGTACCGGGACTTGCATGGAGTGAGGATAGTGGATACGTAGTATACCGGCTTTTGAAGCGAGAACTTGTGTCCATCCATTTCTCGTTCGATGACAAGCACTGCGCTTACAACCTGGTGTGTTGCGGCTATATATAATAGCATGGGTTCGCCAGTAGTTGGCGCGGCCAGGATTGGATTGCTGGCCAAGAGGGCCTTTATTTATTCCAGTCCGGCCGTGGCCGCATCCGTCCACTCGAAGTGTTCGGTGCGTCGAAGAAGGCGATAAAGAGGTAGCGCCTTTTCTCCCAATCGGGATATAAAGCGGCTTAGGGCAGCCATGCATCCAGTTAGTTTCTGGATTTGCTTGAGGTCTGTTGGGGTAGCCAACTGTGGCAGAGCTCGATTTTTTCCGGATTTGCTTCAATTCCTCTATTGGAAACAATGAAGCCTAGCAGCTTTCCGGCAGGTACGCCGAAAACACATTTTTCCGGGTTGAGCTTGATGTCGTATGTTTGGAGATTATTGATACGTCTCCAACGTATCTACTTTTCCAAACACTTTTGCCCTTGTTTTGGACTCTAACTTGCATGATTTGAATGAAACTAACCAGACTGACGCTGTTTTCAGCAGAATTACCATGATGTTGTTTCATGTGTAGAAAACAAAAGTTCTCGGAATGACCTGAAAATCCTCGGAGACAAGTTTCAGAAAATCAAAAAAAAATCCTCGCAAAAGATGAAGACCAGGGGGCCCACACCCTGTCCACGAGGGTGGGGGGCATGCCCTCCCCCTGGGCGCGCCCCCTGTCTTGTGGCCCCCCTGAGGCTCCGCCGACCTCAACTCCAACTCCATATATTCCGTCTCGTGGAGAAAAAAAATCAGAGAGAAAGTTTCATCACGTTTTATGATACGGAGCCGCCGCCAAGCCCTAATCTCTCTCGGGAGGGCTTATCTGGAGTCCGTTCGGGGCTCCAGAGAGGGGGATTCATCGCCGTCGTCATCATCAACTATCCTCCATGACCAATTTCATGATGCTCACCACCGTGCGTGAGTAATTCCATTGTAGGCTTGCTGGACAGTGATGGGTTGGATGAGATTTATCATGTAGTCAAGTTAGTTTTGTTAGGGTTTGATCCCTAGTATCCACTATGTTCTGAGATTGATGTTGCTATGACTTTGCTATGCTTAATGCTTGTCACTAGGGCCCGAGTGCCATGATTTCAGATCTGAACCTATTACGTTTTCATGAATATATGTGTGTTCTTGATCCTATCTTGCAAGTCTATAATCACCTATTATGTGTTATGATCCAACAACCCCGAAGTGACAATAATCGGGATACTTCTCGGTGATGACTGTAGTTTGAGGAGTTCATGTATTCACCATGTGTTAATGCTTTGCTCCGGTTCTCTATTAAAAGGAGGCCTTAATATCCCTTAGTTTCCACTAGGACCCCGCTGCCACGGGAGGGTAGGACAAAAGATGTCATGCAAGTTCTTTTCCATAAGCATGTATGGATATATTCGGAATACATGCCTACATTACATTGATGAATTGGAGCTAGTTCGATGTCACCCTATGTTATAGATATTACATGAGGAATCGCATCCGACATAATTATCCATCACTGATCCATTGCCTACGAGCTTTTCATATATTGTGCTTCACTTATTTACTTTTCCTTTGCTACTATTACAATCACTACAAAACACCAAAAATATTGCTATTACTATCTTTACCTTTTACCACTGTTACCATTACTATCATATTACTTTGCTACTAAATACCTTACTGCAGATACTAAGTTATCCAGGTGTGGTTGAATTGACAACTCAACTGCTAATACTCAAGAATATTCTTTGGCTCCCCTTGTGTCGAATCAATAAATTTGGGTTTTATACTCTACCCTCGAAAGTTGTTGTGATCCCCTACACTTGTGGGTCATCAAGACTAATTTCTGGCGCTATTGCCGGGGACCATAGCTCTGTTCTCTGAGTCACTTGGGATTTATATCTGTGATCACTATGAAGAATTTGAAAGATTCTAAAACGAAGATCTATCCCTCAACTACGAGGGGAGGTAAGGAACTGCCATCTAGCTCTGCACTAGATTCTCCTTCTGTTATTAATAAGCTTGCAACACCTAAACCTGCTACTGCTATGAATTCTGATATGTCACATGTTATTGATGATGTCACTTCCGCTTTGCATGATACTTATGATGAAACTACTTCTCTGTGTGATACTACTTTGCCATTAGGTGAATTTCTTGATGAACAACTTGCTAGGGCTAGAGAGAATGAAATTATTGAAGATGCTATTATTGATGATAGTGATGATGAACGTTCTCCGAATGATTATGAATTGCCCGTTGTTCCTGAGGGTTATGTTATGAATAAAGAAGCTGCTAAAGCTATTTTTGCCTGCAAAGATAGATATGATCTTAAGAAACTATTAGCTAAATGGAAGCAACAGTCTCTTAATGGTAGAATGAAACCTGACCCTGCTTTTGCTACTTCACCTATCTGTGTTACTGATAAGGATTATGAATTCTCTGTTGATCCCAAAATTATTACTTTGGTAGAATCTGATCCTTTTTATGGCCTTGAATCTGAAACTGTTGTGGCACATCTTACCAAGTTGAATGATATAGCTACCTTGTTTACTCATGATGATAAATCTCGCTACTTTTATATCCTTAAGATATTTCCATTCTCATTAAAGGGTGATGCTAAGGCTTGGTTTAATTCTCTTGATCCTGGTTGTGTGCGTAGTCCCTAGGATATGATTCATTATTTCTCTGCTAAATATTTCCCTACTCATAAGAAACAAGCTGCCTTGCAGTAAATATATAATTTTGTGCAAATCAAAGAAGAGAGTCTCCCACAAGCTTGGGGAGGCTTCTCGATTACTTAATGCTTTGCCTAATCATCCACTTAAGAAAAATGAAATACTTGATATCTTTTATAATGGACTAACCGATGCTTCCAAGGACTACTTGGATAGTTGTGATGGTTGTGTTTTCAGGGAAAGGACAGTCGACGAAGCTGAATTATTATTGAACAATATGTTGACAAATGATAATAATTGGACTCTTCCTGAGCCAATTCCCGAGCCAATTCCTGAGACAATTGAGCCAACTCCTGAGCCTATTCCTAAACCCACTCCAAAGAAGAGAGGTGTTCTATTTCTCAGTCCTGAAGATATGCAAGAGGCAAAGAAATCAATGAAATAAAAAGGTATTATAGCTGAAGATGTTAAGAATTTACCTCCTATTGAAGAAATACATTGTCTTAATATACCGCCTGTTAAAGAAACACATTGTCTTGATAACCCGACACAGGTAGTAAAGGTAAATTCTCTCTATAGATATGATAAAGATGAAATCCCATCTACTAAATTTCATAGCCCATGCTTTGATGAATTTGATGACTTCATGAATAGACAAGCAAATTTCAATGGTTATGTTGGTAGACAATTGAAGAATAATGCTTATACGATAGGACGCTTGAATGGTTATGTAGCTAGAGTTAAAGGTGAACTTAAACTCACTAGTAAACATGCTTCCATGGTTGCTACTCAAGCTGAACAAGTACTTAAGGCTCAGAATGAATTGCTTGCTGAATTAAATAATAAAAATGACTTTGCTGGTAGAATGACTCAGGAACCTTTGTATCCTGAAGGCCATCCTAAGAGAATTGAACAAGATTCTCAGAATAATAATATAGATGCTCCTAGTTCTTCTAAGAAGAAGAAAAAGAAGAATGATAGGACTTTGCAAACTTCTAGTGAACCTAATGTAGAAACACCTGAGAATCCTAATAATACTTCTATCTCTGATGCTGAAACACAATCCGAAGATGAACATGAACCTGATGATAATGCTAATAATGATGTTCATGTAGATGCTCAACCTAGTAATAACAATGAAATAGAAATTGAACCTGCTATTGGTCTTGATAACCCACAATCAAGAAACCAATGTTATGATAAGAGATATTTTGTTGCTAGGAAACATGGCAAGGAAAGAGAACCATGGGTTCAAAAACCCATGCCCTTTCCTCCTAAACCATCCAAGACAAAGGATGATGAGGACTTTGAGCGTTTTGCTGAAATTATTAGACCTATTTTTTTACGCATGTGCTTAACTGATATGCTTAAATTAAATCCTTATGCTAAATATATGAAAGATATCATCACTAATAAGAGGAAAATACCTGAATCTGAGATTTCCACCATGCCTGCCAACTATACCTTTAAGGGTGGAATACCTAAGAAACTTGGTGATCCCGGAGTACCCACTATACCTTGCTCTATTAAAAGAAATTATGTTAATACTGCTTTATGTGATTTAGGAGCAGGTGTTAGTGTTATGCCTCTTTCCTTGTACCGTAGACTTGAATTAAGTAAGCTGACACCTACTAAGATATCTTTGCAAATGGCTGACAAATCAACTGCTATACCTGTCGGCATTTGTGAGGACGTGCCTGTTGTTGTTGCAATGTTACTATCTTAACAGACTTCATTATTCTTGATATTCCCGAGGACGATAGTATGTCTATTATCCTTGGTAGATCCTTTTTAAATACTGCAGGAGCTGTTATTGATTGCAACAAAGGCAATGTCACCTTTCATGTTAACGGAAATGAGCATACGGTAAATTTTCCAAGGAAGCAAATCCAAGTTCATAGCATAAATACTATTGAGAAAATTCCATCAATTATCATTGGAGGTTTTGAATTTCCTCTCCCTACTGTTAAGAAAAAGTATGATATTCTTATTGTTGGGGATTTTCATATCCCCGTTGAGGTAACTTAGTGTCACTTTGAAATTTCTCTCGTTCCGTGTTATTCGGAATGAGTTTATTAACAAGACTTGATCAACCTTGTTAGTGGATTCATTTTGATGATCATGAGATGGATGAAACTAGAAGGCACAACCTTCTGTACTTTCTTTTTACTTACTGTCATTTACAATAAATAAAGCAAAAATAGTATTATCCGTCTGTTTTCTGAATTATCCGTGCAATAAAAAATATCCCGAAAATAAAAGTACTCCAAATGCCCTGCAAATTTAGTATGATTTTTTATGGAATATTTGAGGATTTTAGGCACTGAAATCACTGCAGGAGGGGCAAGCACCAGGCCACGAGAGTGGAGGGCGCGCCCACCCCACCTAGGCGCGCCCCCTATCTCGTGGGCCCCTGGTAGCCCCCCTCCACTTATGCCAGCACTCACACACTCCATCTTCTACCAAAAAAAAATCCCTATCCAGCTCAAGCATGAGTTCTAGCTTGTTTTGCTGCGATTTTCGATCTCCTTGTTCAAAGCTCCATTCACAAAACTGCTTTGGGAGATTGTTGCTTGGTATGTGACTCCTCCATTGGTCCAATTAGTTTTTGTTCTAGTGCTTTATTCATTGCAAATCCTTGCTGCCTTGGTGACCCTGTTCTTGAGCTTGCATGTTAAATGTATGAGGTTCCAAGTAATTCTAATGCATGATATAGGCTCTAGGCACTTGTAGGAGTAGTTGCTACCATTCTTGTTAAGTTTTATTCACTTTTATTTTGAAGTTAATAAAATTTTCAGAAAATGTTAAGGAGACTTTTAAGGGGCTCTTCTAGCCAAGGCTCTTAGGAAAAACAAGCTAAAGAGAAGGAAAAAGCCAAGTATAATCTTCCTCGCTTAGCGGAAGTACGGTCGTGTGAATGGCCATGTGATAATTTGTAGAAAGAAGCTAGAATTCATGAAGATTTTTATTCTTTGATCGAGAGTGCGGGCCTCAATGATTTCCTCCTCGACCGAATAGATTAGTATCTCTTGCTTACCAATACTTTTGTGCAAAATTTTTATTACTATCCTAAGAAGTCACCGCCTTTAGTATCATTTCATTTATATGATGAATTCAGAGAAATGGCTTTACAAGATTTTTGCGTGGTATGTAGGATACCTTTTGAGGGAGAGTTAGAGGAACCCCGTCATGAAGATGTGGAGGGCTTTGTCAACACCATAGCTGTAGAGGAGCCAAAGAAAGGTTCTAACGCAAAAATCTCTAGCATACACTTTCCTGTTTTACATTACTTTGCTATATTTGCTAGTAGATGCTTGGTTGGTCGTGGAAATAGTGGGAACTTTAATGTTCCTGATATTATCATTCTTCAGCATGCCTTGTTTGGAGACAATAGTTTTAGTATGGGTGCCGTCATTGCTAAACGACTAAGCATGAATCGTACAAAAGGCCCCATATTTGGAGGTATCTATGCTTCACGTCTTGCTAGACATTTTAGGATACCTATTAGGCATTATGAAAAAGGGGAGACAATCTTGCCTTCTTACATTTTAGATTACATGAGCATGGTAGCACACAACTTTATTGTTTAGAATGATGATAAGACGCTCCTGTATAACTTGAGATTTAATAAGAAACACAGTGAGACTATTATTCTGCCTGCACCCTTGTTGTTTGATTTGACTGCAGATAATTTTCTTGTTACACTGGAGGCAGTGTACGCTCATCGAGGCCAAGCATCCACTCCAGAACCTAAACCTGAGCCGGAACCTACACTGGACCCTTATCGTGCATCATCTTTCCAGTGGGATCCGGAGATGGCCAACCAGTCGTATTCTGATTACACTTCCCAGTACACCGGGGAGAGTAGCAGCGGCCCTTGGCATTAGACCAACTTAGGCCAAAAGCCTAAGCTTGGGGGAGTACGTATTTCTCACTGACTTTACATTCATGTTCACACACTATATTAGTCATCGGTGCTCATACTCTTTCATTGTATTATCCATGCTAGTTTAAATTTCTTTTTCTAGTTTTCTTGTTGTGTGCTTGATAAACCTTAAGAAAAACCAAAAAAATTAGTTAGTTTAATTGCCATGCTTGTAGTAGAATTAAAAGGAAAACCCAAAAAGATTTCTCGTTCTTCTTTTTACTTGTTGGGAGCTCTCCCGTGTAAATAGTTTTATTTTCTTTTCTTTCCTTTGGGGGTCGAGAAGACCATATTGAAAATGTTTAGTGGCTCTCATATGCATGATTCTTTATTTAATTTAGAGCCCATATTATTTGTCTTCTCTTTTGAAGTTGAATGCTTGCAGATTCCAGCTTAGCCCAGTGCACGTACACTCTTATTATTACACATCATTCGGTCGTGCAAGTGAAAGGCAATAATGACAATATATGATGGACTTATTGAGATGAGAGAAGCTGGTATGAACTCGACCTCTCTTGTTTTTGTAAATATGATGAGTTCATTGTTCCTGATTCATCTTATTATGAAGTAAACATATTTGCAATAACATTTAGAGATTATAGTTGCTTGTGCCATGCTTGATTAGCTATGAGTTATAATGGTTTACCTTGCGTGCCAACATGCTATTAGAATGATTATGATGTGGTATGATGGGATGGTATATCCTCCTTTGAGTGAATTGAGTGACTCGACTTGGCACATGTTCACGCATGTAGTTGAAACAAAATCAACATAGCCTTCACGATATTTATGTTCATGGTGGATTATATCCTATTCATGTGTGTACTTGATGTGAATTAGTTTTAATGCATGTTTATGACCGTTGCCGCTCTCTCAGTTGGTCGCTTCCCAGTCTTTTGCTAGCCTTCACCTGTACTAAGCGGGAATACTGCTTGTGCATCCAAACTCCTTAAACCCCAAAGTTATTCCAATGAGTCCACTATTGAAAGCACAAGTGCTCCCTAGGTGGTTTTGGTAATTAATGACAACATATCTCTTGTTGGACTAACACTTTTATCTAGTACATTTCAGACAAGTTCAACAATGGAGTGGCATGGACTAAAAGATGTGGGAACTCCTTCAAGATGCTAAGGACAAAGGATTGGCTCAAGCTTCAAGCTCAAGACTCTTCATTTTATATTTTAGTGATCCAATATCACATTGAGTCTATAGGAAAAGCCAATACTATCAAGAAGGGATGAGGTGTTGCTTAATGAGTTTCTTGCTCCACAGTGCTTAGTGATATGCTCCAAAACCCTAAACTACTTTCCCACTTCCACACATATGACCTAAACCTAAAGTCAAACTCGGCCATACCGATGCTTTCTATCCGGTGCCACCGAATTTAGATGTCATAGCCACTGCCACAAACCCTAGGCAAATCGGTCTCACTGATAGGGATCTCGGCCTCACCGAGATGGGATTGTAATCTCTCTGTGTATGTCCATTACCAAAATCGGTCTCACCGGGTTTGTGTAATCGGTACTACCGAGATTACAATGCAGACTCTCTGGTTAACTTATTACCAAAATCGGTCCCATCGAGTTTGAGTAATCGGTCCCACCGAGTTTGCCTGACTAACTCTCTGGTTAGCTAATTACCAAAATCGGTCTCACCGAGTTTGTGTAATCGGTCTCACCGAGATTACGTTATGCCCTAACCCTAACCATATCGGTCCTACCGAGTTGCATATCGGTCCCACCGAAAATCCTAACGGTCACTAGGATTACTAAATCGGTCCGACCGAGTTTCTTGATTCGGTCCCACCGAGATTGATAAATTGTGTGTAACGGTTAGATTTTGTGTGGAGGCTATATATACCCCTCCACCTCCTCTTCATTCGTGGAGAGAGCCATCAGAACAAACCTACACTTCCAACTTACCAGTTCTGAGAGAGAACTACCTACTCATGTGTTGAGGCCAAGATATTCCATTCCTACCATATGAATCTTGATCACTAGCCTTCCCCAAGTTGCTTTCCACTCAAATCTTCTTTCCACCAGATCCAAATCCTATGAGAGAGAGTTGAGTGTTGGGGAGACTATCATTTGAAGCACAAGAGCAAGGAGTTCTCATCAACGCACCATTTGTTACTTCTTGGAGAGTGGTGTCTCCTAGATTGGCTAGGTGTCACTTGGGAGCCTCCGACAAGATTGTGGAGTTGAACCAAGGAGTTTGTAAGGGCAAGGAGATCGCCTACTTCGTGAAGATCTACCGCTAGTGAGGCAAGTCCTTCGTGGGCGACGGCCATGGTGGGATAGACAAGGTTGCTTCTTCGTGGACCCTTCGTGGGTGGAGCCCTCCGTGGACTCGTGCAACCATTACCCTTCGTGGGTTGAAGTCTCCATCAACGTGGATGTACGATAGCACCACCTATCGGAACCACGCCAAAAACATCCGTGTCTCCAATTGCGTTTGAATCCTCCAAAACCCTTCCCTTTACATTCTTGCAAGTTGCATGCTTTACTTTCCGCTGCTCATATACTCTTTGCATGCTTGCTTGCTATATGTTGTGAATGTTAAACTTGTGCCTAAACTCCACTTAAACTTAAAGAAGTTAAAAACTGCAACTTTTGTACTTAGTGTCTAATCACCCCCCCTCTAGACACCTCTTCTTAAGGTCCTATAAGTGGTATCAGAGCCTTGGTCTCCATTGCCTTGGTTTAATCACCATTGGAGGAAGATGGATGAGTCTACTTTGGGGAGTCTTAGACATAGAGTGCCTATTCTTTATGGAGAGTATTTTCATGAGTGGAAAAATGAGATGCTTGTAATTTTCAATCAATATCATTTGAACAAGTACATTGCTAGTCCTTGTGCACCTTATGCTGATCCTATGCATCCTACTCTTGATGAGTCGATTGACATGATTAGAAATGTTAGAACTGTTAATCTTATCACTAGAGGCTTGCCTAGAAACTTGGTTGGAAAATTGCCTACTCTTGAGTGTGCCTACACTATATGGAAATTTCTTGAGGAACGATTTCCTGATTATTCTTTGAAAAATCTGAATAAAATTCTTCATATGTCTATTGCCTTGACTAAGATGAATTCCAATGATCCTATGTTTGGTGATCGTCTATTTGAACTTACAAATCTTACGCGTGCCAAAGGAAATGTTGGAATTATTAGCGATATCATTTCCGAAGCTACTAAAATTCATAGAGGAGATTATTGTCAAACTCATACTAATGAATCACTCTCACTAGGAATTGATCCACCACATGACGATGTTGAACATGGATACTATGATAAGAATGATGATGATGACTTTGATCTTGATGATGCAATGAGACATTTTTGTCTTATGGCAAATCTTCAGGGATATATGGCAGGAGGAAAGGAATGGGTTCTTGACAGTGGATGTACCGATCACTTGACCAGAGATAAAGACATGTTTCGTGAGCTCGCTGAAAATGATAGTCCTCGAAAGTATGTCACTTTCGGTGACAACTCAAAGGGTAAGGTGGTTGGCCTCGGTAAGGTGGCCATATCACATGATAGCTCCATACAAAATGTCATGCTCGCTGAATCTCTTGGCTACAACTTACTTTCAGTATCTAGACTTGCTGATTTCAGTTTCAATGTTCTATTTACTGAAGTAGATTGCCAAGTGTTTCGTCGAGACAATCATAAAATGGTCTTTACCGGTATACGTAGAGGTGATCTATACATTGTTGATTTCACTAAAAAGGCTCAACCTAAAACTTGCTTCATTGCTAAATCCTCAAAAGGTTGGTTATGGCATAGACGACTAGGTCACGTTGGCATGAGAAACCTTGACAAGCTCATTAATGGGAATCATATCCTTGGTGTTAACGATGTCATATTTGATAAGGATAGACTTTGCACTGCTTGTCAAGCAGGTAAACAGGTCGGAGGAAGGCATCCCGTGAAGAACATCATGACCACAAGGAGGGCACTCGAGCTACTTCACATGGATCTTTTTGGTCCCAACCCTTACAATAGTCTCGGTGGAAATTCTTTTTGTCTAGTTATAGTTGATGATTTTTCAAGATTTATGTGGGTGTTCTTTCTCGATGATAAACCGCAGGTCCAAAAGATCTTCAAAAACTTCGCTAGGAAGGCCCAAAATCAATTTGAAGTGAAGATCAAGAAGGTTCGCAGCGACAACGGAACGGAGTTCAAGAACGCAAATGTGGACACCTTTCTTGACGAAGAAGGGATTTCACACGAGTTCTCGGCTACGTACACACCTCAACAAAATGGAGTTGTTGAGAGGAAGAATCGGACGCTCATCGAAATGGCGAGAACGATGCTTGATGCGTACAAGACACTGAAGCACTTTTGGGCAGAAGTGGTTGAGACAACTTGTCATGCAACAAATCGCTTGTATCTTCACAAGCTACTCGGCAAGACGGCATACGAGCTCCTCACCGGTAACAAACCCCAAGTTGGATACTTTCGAGTATTCGGCTCAAAGTGCTACATTCTTGATAAGCATCGTCGTTCTAAATTTGCTCCTAAGTCCCATGAAGGTTTCCTACTAGGTTATGGCTCAAACTCTCACACTTATCGTGTCTACAACAATTTCACCCGAGAGGTTGAAGAGACGGTAGATGTGAAGTTTGATGAATCTAATGGCTCGCAAGTAGAGCAATTGTCAATTGATGTAGGAGACAAAGATCCTTCGGAAGCAATCCAAGACTTGTCTATTGGCAAGGTTCGTCCAACGAAGGTGAAGGAGAGTACCTCGTCCGTTCAAGTGGAAGCTTCTACTTCATGACAAGGTGAACCAAGAGTTGATACGGAAGCATCCACAAGTGGGACACACCAAGATGAAGAAAACGAGGAAATGCATCAAGATGAACGTCAACGACCTCCTTCTCCACCACGACAAGAGAACGACAACACCAACAATGGAGAAGATCAAGAAGAAGAACAAGATGAAGAAGATGTTCAACCGAGACCCAAGCAAAAGCTTTCACGAGTTCGAGCAAGAATTGCTAAAGACCATCTCGTCGAGCAAATCTACAATGATATTCAAACCGGGAGAATCACTCGCTCTAAAACTCGTTTAGCTAACTTTTGTGGAAACTATTGTTTCATCTCTAGCATTGAACCTATGAAGGTCGAAGAAGCATTGGAAGATCTAGATTGGATAAACGCTATGCATGAGGAGCTACACAACTTTGAGAGAAACCAAGTTTGGACATTGGTTGAGAAGCCCGACAACAACCACAACATCATCGGTACCAAATGGGTGTTTCGCAACAAGCAAGATGAAGATGGAAAAGTAGTTCGCAACAAAGCACGTCTCGTCGCCCCAGGCTACACACAAGTTGCAGGTATGTACTATGGTGAGACATATGCTCCCGTTGCTAGACTTGAGTCCATTCGCATGTTACTTGCCTATGCTAATCACCATGATATCACCTTGTACCAAATGGACATTAAAAGTGCTTTTCTAAATGGTGAAATAGAGGAGGAAGTTTATGTTAAGCAACCTCCCGGCTTTGTCAATCCTAAGAAACCAAATCATGTTTACAAACTTCACAAAGCCCTTTATGGTCTTAAACAAGCCCCTAGAGCTTGGTATAAATGCTTAACTAAGTTTCTTCTTGAAAAGGGATTTGAAATTGGAAAAATTGATTCTACACTTTTTACTAAAAGGGTTAATGGAGAATTATTTGTATGCCAAATTTATGTTGATGATATCATATTTGGATCAACTAACCCTCATTTTAGTGAGAAGTTTGGAAAGCTAATGTCGGAGAAGTTTGAGATGTCAATGATGAGTGAACTCAAATTCTTTCCTGGGTTGCAAATCAAGCAAACTAAGGAAGGTACTTTTGGTTCTCAAACGAAGTACACTAAGGATTTGTTCAAGAAGTTCAATATGCAAGAATGCAAAGGTATGTCTACACCCATGCCTACTAGTGGACATCATGACTTGACCAAAGATGGTGAACCGGTTGATTAAAAGGTTTACCGCTCTATGATTGGTTCATTGTTATATCTATGTGCTTCACGTCCCGATATCATGCTAAGTGTGTGCATGTGTGCACGATATCAAGCTGCTCCTAAAGAATGTCATCTTAAGGCCGTGAAAAGGATAGTGAGATACTTAATCCATACACCAAATTTTGGCATTTGGTATCCTAAGAGGGCCTCTTTCGATCTTGTTGGCTACTCCGACTCGGACTATGCCGGAGACAAGGTTGATAGAAAGTCCACTTTGGGTACTTGTCAATTTCTTGGTATATCTCTTGTGTCTTGGTCCTCCAAGAAATAAAACTCGGTATCCTTATCCACCGCCGAAGCGGAATACATTGCCACTGGTTCATGTTGTGCTCAATTACTTTGGATGACCCAAACTCTTAAAGATTATGGGATATATGTGAAACATGTTCCATTGCTTTGTGACAATGAAAGTGCTATCAAAATTGGTCATAATCCCGTACAACATTCTCGAACTAAGCATATTGAAGTTCGTCATCATTTCATTCGAGATCATGTTGCTAAGGGTGACATTGATCTTCAGCATGTTCGCACCGAAAAGCAATTAGCGGATATATTTACTAAACCTCTTGATGAGAAAGTGTTTTGCAGGTTGAGAGGAGAATTGAACATCATTGATGCTTCAAACTTGGAGTAGAAACTCCATTGGATACATGCAAGACATGAGCTTATGACTAATCCTTGATATTTCTCTTATGAACAAAATCTTATGTCTTAGATATATTTGTATCTTGCATGTTATATAACCCATGTAGGTACTTGGTTGAATCAAATTTCATGAGATTGTAACCTACTCACATCTTGAGCAAGCTCTACATCACCAAGTTTCTACACTATGGTGGTTGAAGACAAGGAAGCACGAAACCATTCAAACATATCCTTTGACAAAATCTATGTTGAGCTTCATGATTGTCATTTTTGGATACACAAGTGCTCTTCCTTGCAAGAACTAGCCCATGTAGGTAGATGGAATCAAATTCCAAGTGGTGCTCCCAACTCTTGATGAGCTACATCAACCTTGAGCAACCCACACAAGTTCAACTACATGGTCAACATCATCAACCAAGGTATGTTATTCCATCTTAGAGAAGCTTTACTCTGAATCATGAGCTAAAGCAACTCGACAAGATGTGAATACATCAAGATGCTTAAACGAAAAATGGTAATCCCATTTTGAGCTTAAACGATGAGTGAGTGAGTCCTGGACTAGGGGGTCTCCGGATAGCCGGACTATCATCATCGGACGGACTCCAAGACTATGAAGATACAAGATTGAAGACTTCGTCCCGTGTCCGGATGGGGACTTTCCTTGGCGTGGAAGGCAAGCTTGGCGATACAGATATGTAGATCTCCTACCATTGTAACTGACTCTGTGTAACCCTAGCCCTCTCCGGTGTCTATATAAACCGGATGGCTTTAGTCCGTAGGAAGAACAACAATCATACCATAGGCTAGCTTCTAGGGTTTGGCCTCCTTGATCTCGTGGTAGGTCTACTCTTGTAATACCCACATCATCAATATCAATCAAGCAGGACATAGGGTTTTACCTCCATCAAGAGGGCCCGAACCTGGGTAAAACATCGTGTCCCTTGTCTCCTGTTACCATCCGCCTAGACGCACAGTTAGGGACCCCCTACCCGAGATCCGCCGGTTTTGACACCGACATTGGTGCTTTCATTGAGAGTTCCTCTGTGTCGTCGCCGATAGGCTCGATGGCTTCTTCGATCATCAACAACGACGCAGTCCAGGGTGAGACCTTCCTTCCCGGACAGATCTTCGTATTCGGCGGCTTTGCACTGTGGGCTAATTCGCTTGGCCATCTGGAGCAGATCGAAAGCTACGCCCCTGGCCGTCAGGTCAGATTCGGAAGTTTGAACTTCACGGCTGACATCCGCGGGGACTTGATCTTCGATGGATTCGAGCCACAGCCAAGTGCACCGCACTGTCACGACGGGCATGACTTAGCTCTGCAGCCGGACAGTAACCTGGAGGCCGCACACGAGTCCGCTCCGATCTTCAATTCGTAGCCGGCCGCGTAGATCGAGGACGGGTGGCTAGACACCGCCTCGGGGGCTGCAACCACTACGGCGATAGAGCCAAACACTGACCTAGTTCCTCCTGAAGCTCATGACTCCGAGGTGCTGGACTCCTCGCCGAACTCCGAACCTCCCGCGCCCCCTAGAATCAAATCCGATTGGGCGCCAATCATGGAGTTCACCGCTGCGGACATCTTTCAACACTCACCTTTCGGCGACATCCTGAGTTCGCTAAGGTATCTCTCGTTATCAGGAGAGCCCTGGCCGGACTGCGGTCAGGACGGTTGGGATGTGGACGACGAAGAAATTCGAATCCCACCCACCACCCACTTAGTAGCCACTATCGATGATCTAACCGACATGCTAGACTTTGACTCCGAAGACATCGACGGTATGGACGAGGATGCCGGAGACGACCAAGAACCAGCACCTACTGGGCACTGGAAAGCCACCTCATCACATGACATATACATGGTGGATATCCCAAAGGATGGGAATGGCGAAGGAACATCGGAGGATGACTCCTCCAAGAAGCATCCCAAGCGTCGACGTCAGCGGCGCCGCTCTAAATCCCACCAAAGCAAGAATGGAGATTCCGGCACCGGAGATAATAACACCCCAGGCAGTGCCGAAGACAACCCCCTCCAGCAAGATTCAGCGCAGGAGGACGGAGATGCCAGCCCTCATGAGAAGGCAGCAGACGAAGAAGTAGAGGATTACATGCCTCCCTCCGGAGACGAGCCAAGCCTCGACGACGACGAATTCGTCATGCCTGAGGATGCCGTCGAACAAGAGCGTTTTAAACACAGGCTTATGGCCACGGCAAACAACCTCAAGAAAAAGCATCAGCAGCTTAGAGCTGATCAAGATCTGCTAGCCGATAGATGGACTGAAGTCCTTGCGGCCGAAGAGCATGAGCTCGACCGCCCGTCCAAAAGCTACCCTAAACGCAAGGTGCTCCCCCGATTAGAGGAGGAGGCATATGAACCTGCATCACCAGCAGACAATACGGCTGACCGACCACCCCGTGGCCGCGACAGAGAGGCCTCTAGGCCCTCCACCAGAACCGTACCCCGGCATCGCTCGAAAAGCACAAGGCCACAGGGGAATGCTCTGGACTTGCGTGATATATTGGAGGATAGGGCAAGACAATCAAGATCGATCTATGGATCGCGTGGGCGCCCCATGATACGCGACGACAACCGTCGCGCCGGACACAGTAAGTCCGGCCGGGCCGAACAAAATATACAAAGCTCTTTTGAACTCCGTCGTGATATCGCCCAATACAGAGGCGCCGCACACCCACTATGCTTCACAGATGAAGTAATGGATCATCAAATCCCCGAAGGGTTTAAACCCGTGAACATTGAATCTTATGATGGCACAATAGACCCCGCGGTCTGGATCGAGGACTATCTCCTTCATATCCACATGGCCCGCGGTGATGATCTCCACGCCATCAAATATCTCCCACTCAAGCTTAAAGGACCAGCCCGGCATTGGCTTAACAGCTTGCCAGTAGAGTCAATTGGGAGTTGGGAAGACCTGGAAGCCGCATTCCTCGATAACTTCCAAGGCACGTACGTGTGACCACCAGACGCTGACGACCTAAGCCACATAATTCAGCAGCCAGACGAATCGGCCAGACAATTCTGGACACGATTCTTAACCAAGAAAAATCAAATCGTCGATTGCCCGGATGCAGAGGCCCTCGCGGCTTTCAAACATAACATCCGCGACGAGTGGCTTGCCCGGCACCTGGGACAGGAAAATCCAAAATCCATGGCAGCCCTCACATCACTCATGACCCGCTTTTGCGCGGGCGAGGACAGCTGGCTAGCACGCAGCAACAACCTCAGTAAAAATTCTGGCAGTCCGGATATCAAGGACCGCGATGGCAGGCCGCGTCGCAACAAAAACAAACACCGCATTAACGGCGACAATAGCGAGGATACGGCAGTCAATGCCGGATTCAGAGGCTCTAAACCCGGTTAACGGAAAAAGCCATTCAAAAGAAGTACTCCGGGTCCGTCCAATTTGGACCGAATACTCGACCGCTCGTGCCAGATACACGGCACCCCCAAAAAGCCAGCTAACCACACCAACAGGGACTGTTGGGTATTCAAGCAGGCAGGCAAGTTAATTGCCGAAAACAATGACAATGGGCTGCATAGCGATGACGAGGAAGAGACCGGACCGCTGAACAATAGAGGACAGAAGGGTTCCCCCCCACAAGTGCGGACGGTGAACATGATATACGCAACCCACATACCCAAAAGGGGGCGGAAGCGTGCACTCAGGGATGTATACGCGATGGAGCCAATTGCCCCGAAGTTCAATCCATGGTCCTCCTACCCAATCACTTTCGACCGGAGGGACCACCCCACCGGCATCCGCCACGGCGGATTTGCCGCATTGGTTTTAGACCCAATCATGGATGGATTTCACCTCACCAGAGTCCTGATGGACGGCGGCAGCAGCCTGAACCTGCTTTATCAGGATATAGTGCGCAAAATGGGCATAGACCCCTCAAGGATTAAACCTACAAAGACGACCTTTAAAGGCGTCATACCAGGTGTAGAGGCCAATTGTACAGGCTCAGTTACACTGGAAGTGGTATTCGGATCCCCGGATAACTTCCGAAGCGAAGAGTTAATCTTCGACATAGTTCCGTTTTGCAGCGGGTATCATGCTCTGCTCGGACGCTCCGCGTTTGCAAAATTCAACGTGGTACCGCACTATGCATACCTTAAGCTCAAGATGCCAGGCCCTCGAGGAGTCATCACGGTCAATGGAAACACTGAACACTCTCTCCGAACAGAGGAACATACAGCGGCTCTCGCGGCAGAAGTACAGTGCAGCCTCTTAAGGCAATTCTCGAGTCCGGCCGTCAAGCAACCGGACACGGCTAAACGCGTCCGGAGTAACCTACAACAAGACCACTAGGCACGTTCCAAGCACACGTAGCAATGCGGCCCCAACCCCAGCCCCTACAAAATTTCAAGACGGGTCCTTCGCGTACATCATTACGCTCTGAAGATACCATGGGCATAGGGGGAGGGGCACGACCATGATAGGCCCAGAATGCGGCTTAACCACACCAGGGGCTCTCAAGTGTGTCGTTCTTTTTTCTTTTCTTTTTTCTTTACCCACAGGACCCCGTTCATCAGAGGCCCTGTCCGACAGTAGACTTGCCGAACTCACGATACAACAGCCGGGGAAGGGAAAGGCTACGACGAATATCCAGGTGGTCTCCATTATGAGCATTAAATCTATTTTATACACCATTCCGCAGCCTACCCCTGGAGGGGGACATGTTTAATAGTCTCATCCCTTGCTTATTGCACCATTTGTATCGTTCTGCATTCACAACAGTATTTCCTGAATAAACAATGCACCTTTTTTCTTACAATTGCATTCCTTTCTTAATACATATGTTCATTTATGACTTGTTGCATCCGTACACTTTGGTACGGCTAAATACACCAGGGGCTTATGTTTCCCACATCATGGTGCGATAAGTCCGAACACTTTCACAAGTGCGGCAACCCGAACTTATAGCATTATATGCATCGGCTCCGAATCATGTCTTGGGTCAATAGTTGGGTTTGCCCGGCTCCCATGTTTTGGTACCTTACGTTCCGTTGTATCGGCTAAGGTAGCACTGGGAGAACCACTGCGATTGCGCCCCAGTTGAGCTGGGCGAGCGCCTCAGTGGAGAAAGCTAAAACTGACCGTCATGATGAGGCGAGAGCCAGTCGCTGTTCGAGAGGTTTTTTCGAGTCCCTAAAGACTTATGCCGCCTAGAGCGAGGAGCCGGCTTTGTCCGGCCCAGGCATGGATAGCGCCCCAAATTCGGCCTTCCGAACACTAGGGGCTTCGCCGAAATTTAAAATTATAGAATTCTATGGCTAAGTGAGAGTGTTCAAGCATTATAAGTCCGGTTGCCTTGTTCGTTGTGTTGAGCGCCTCCCTAGATGGACCCAAAAATGGGAACAAGAGCGCTCAAATTTATCCCGAACACCCCAGCACTCGCGGCATGGGGGCCGAAGCAGATGACTTGCCATCTCTCAGATTTGATAAACGGCCGCAGAAAAGGTAATATTTTAAATTAACAAGCGTTGCTTAGCGCATATGAACAAAGTTTTCAGCGCACATGATAAGAAAATGCGAGTCTACTCAAATATTACATCTTTGGAGCACTCACCCGCAATAGTGCGGGCACCCTTCAGAACAGTCTTATAATACATCTCGGGAGTACGATACTCCTTGCCCAGCGGTGGCGCGTCCGTCACAAGCTTCTCAGCATCCATCTTGCCCCAGTGCACCTTTGCGCGGGCAAGGGCCCGACGGGCACCTACAATACAGGCGGAGTGCTTGATGACTTCAACCCATGGACACGCATCCACCAGCCGCCGCACCAGGCCGAAGTAGCTCCCAGGCACGGCCTCCTTAGGCCACAGCCGAACTATGAGGCCCCTCATGGCCTGTTCGGCCACCTTGTGGAGCTCCACCAGCTTCTTCAGCTGGTCGCTAAGGGGCACCGGATGTCCGGCCTCAGCATACTGAGACCAGAAGACCTTCTCCATTGAGCTCCCCTCCTCGGCCCGGTAGAAAGCGGCAGCATCGGACACGCTGCGAGGAAGATCTGCGAACGCTCCTGGAGAGCTCCGAATTCGGGTAAGTGATAGATAATTCACACTCACATGCTTACTTTGCATCAAACATGCCTTACCCGCTGCTATTTTCTTCAACGCCTCGATTTCTTGGAGGGCCTTGTAGGCTTCGGCCTTAGCAGCTTTGGCACTCTCAAGAGCCGATGCAAGCTCGGACTCTCGAGTCTTCGAGTCACGCTCCAGGCTCTCATGTTTTTCCACGAGATCCTGGAGCTCTTGCTGTACCTCCGCCATCCGCGCCTCCTGCTTCTCTCGCTCGGTGCGCTCCGTGGCCGCATTATGTTCGGCCGCGGACACCGCCTCCTTCAGGGTCGCCACCTCGGTCGTGGCACCTGCAATACCCAAGTTATCCTTGTCAATTTCTTGCAACCAAATCCTTTTCTGTAAGGTACAATCTTAATACGGTGTTATTCACCTTCCTTGTCCTCGAGCTGCTTCTTGGCACGGCCGAGCTCGTTCTCGGACCGCTCGAGGCTTTGCTTCAAAGCATTGACCTCCGCAGTCAGTGCGGCAGAGGTCAGCAGCACAGCCTGCAATCCCATATTGACATATTTTTTATATATGACTCCTGTGTATATCTTTTTAGATCCTCAGTCCGGCTTTTCTTTCCGAATACCGAACCGAGCATCAGGGGCTACTGCCTATGCGGTACTATTCTAGATATATCAAAATTCTTACCTCAAAGCCTGTTAGAAGGCTGCTGCAGGCTTCGGTCAGCCCGCTCTTGGCTAGCTGAACCTTCTGAATCACCGCACTCATGAAGGTGCGGTGTTCCTCTTCAATGGAGGCGCCGTTGAGCGCCTCCAGCAAGCTATCTGGCGCCTCCGGTTGGACGAAGGCCGCCGGCATCGCGGTCTTGCCCTTCTTACGAAGGGGCCGCCCGCCGGACTCCGGAGCCACTTAAGGTTCCGGTGTGGAGCCCGGTGCAAAGTACGGGAGGTTGCCCTTCGGCACCTCCAGGGCCTCCCCCTCCTAGCGGGTCCCTTCCCGGGATCCCATCTCGGCATCATCCGCATCACGAGGGGTGGAGGCGGTCAGCAGGGAATCCATATCCGACGCACCCAAGGACCCGCTCGACAAAGTGGGAAAATCATCCTTGGGCGGACTGCAGGGTTGTATGCGGCATTAGAAAGGCACTATGTGGCGAAAAGAAAAACCATGAAGTTATTCGGGAGTCTGGATACTTACGATCTCGCCAGGGGCTTGGCCCTTGGAGGCCAATCCTCGTTGTCATCACTGGCGTTGGCGAAGCAGTTGCTCGCACACGAACACGTCACCGTGTACCTTCAACTCCGAGGGTGATGCACCGCAGCTCACGTCGAAGGAGACCCACCGGAAGCGCGGTACGCAAGACAATCCGGCGGGCGCTTTTGAGCACCCGAAACCCCACGCGCCCGGGGGGGACCCCGTCTGGACGCGCGGCGGCTATGGGCTGCCCTAGGTCGGTTCGCCCGCCCCTAGAGCCTCGAGGATCGCTGCCCTCCAATATGAAGAACAAACGAAGAACGAGAGAGAAAGAACAAGGGAGGGATGTAAAAGTAGGGTAAAAAGTAGATGAGTTTTGCGATTGTGTGTTGTTGTTCAATCGGCCGTCACCTCTTGTCTATATAAGAGGCGGGTGGACTTCCCGTACAAGAAAAGGACTTGCCTAGCCATCCAAATCATCAAAACCTAGTAAAACACGGACTATTCACGACCCCCGGCCCGGATGTCCGGCTCAAGGCCCGGATGATCCGGCCTAGCCCAGTTTCTTGACAGCAGCTTACTGTTTTGGCTCTAGAATCCTCATACGACCTCGGATTTGGACGTTTTTTGTAACCAAATCAACCGCCTCGACGAGACGCACAACTCTCATGTTGAACACTTTTTCATCCGAGGCCATCTTGAGGGTGTTTCGGGCCGTTTTCTAAAGTCTGCAGCAGAAAAACGTGTCCGGACACCCGGACGATTGCCCGGATTGTCCGGCCTTTACCCGGATCATCCGGGAGTTGATCCAGATCATCCGGCTTCAACTTTTAGCTTCTGTTGTTTTGGTCAATTTTTCGGCCCTCGGCCGGATGATCTGGACCCCGGTCCGGATGATCCGGCCATACAGTGCTGCAGCGCACACTTTTGGCTGTAACTTTTGCATACAAACTCGGATGGGGACGATCTTTATATCAAAATCGTTCGTCTCGACGAGACGAAGAACTTTTCTGTGGTAACTTTTTCCATCAGAGGCCATCTTGGTTAGGTTTCATGCCATTTTCTAATCTGGTGTCAACACGAGTATCTCCGAAATTGGCATATCTTTTACACTTGAGCTCCGTCTTGATCCATCTTCACATTTACTTTGATTATCTTGAAGAGAGCCATCAAATGGTGACATGAACTCATAAATTTGACCTCATCTTGCTACAGCCTCAAGTCACTCTTTGCGATCATGCCCTTTTTGAGTGTCAACACATGCCCCCCTGTTTTTCGGCAAAGCTAGCGCGCCGAAAAATAACTTGCAAAACGTTTGTCTAAGGACGATGTCAACACTCCATCGGCCATTTATATGCGCTTAGGGCGATAATCTCTATATCGGCCATGTTATGCTTAGGGCGATAACTTTATATCGGCCATGTTTATGCTTAGGGCGATAACTTTATATCGGCCATTGATTTTAACTTCTGGTTCACATCATACCTTGTAACCGATTACCACCAATCGGTTTTAAATAGATGGGAATGAACCCGTTCCTTGTAGCACTAAGGAAATCAAACTCCGAGAGGTCACGCCCTGTTAAGCAAGTAACATCGGGATGATTCCAATCCACCGATGCATCGGCCAAAGCAACACAAGCCGAATTATCCGCGTGAATGATTTCTACCTCATCATCGATCCATTGTATTAAAAATTGATGCATGGTAGATGGCACACATTGGTTAGCATGAACCCAATCACGACCTAATATAACATTATAGTTACCTTGCACCTCGGCGATGAAGAATGTGGTGGCCAAAGTTTTGCTTCCCACGGTGAGTTCCATGCACATCACACCTTTGGCCTCTGTCTTTTCTTTACCCTCGAATCCATTAAGTACCATATTGGTCTTCATCAATGCATCATCATCTAACCCCAACTTTTTGAAGACCGAGTAGGGCATAAGATTTATCACAGCACCACCATCAACGAGCATCCTAGCAACCGGCGATCCGTTAATATGACCTTTGAGGTACAATGGCTTCAAGTGTTTCACCGGTTCTCTTGGCTTCTCGAAAATAGCATTCTTAGGACCAAAATTCAGCTGGGCTACCTCCCCTTCTTCACCTATAGCACGAAACTCGGCAGGTAAGTAATATACCATATTAATATCCATACCTTCCCGAACCGGCGTATATTCATAATCCACCATCTCATCTTCGTCTCCCAATGTGAATATTGGGCTCAAAGATTCCTCAATTGAAGGGGATGTTTCAGGTGGTGTGGACGATGTAATAGGGGTTGCATCATCCTCTTTTGGTGGTGAATCTGTTGTTGTAGCTAGTGTAGAAGCATCTGCGTTTTCTTTTTCTTTAGGCCTCCACACTTGTTTTGTGAGTGCCATGGGCCGAATTTCACTTAACAATTCGTCCCTTTGCCTCTCCTCTTTGTGCTCTACCTTCTCGTGGTTCCTCATGCGTTGTAATCTCCTTTTCATGGTCTTGGTTAAACTGGGAGGACACCACTTAGGTTGAGTATATTTGGGATCCCTTGGTTTGGCCTTGCTTGTGCTCGCCTCATGATCACTAAGCATGGAACCCTGCTAAAAAATAACAATATCACCATTAGAAGTAGCCAGATTACCAACAACCGCCTTTTTGATCTCCTTTTGCTTGTCGCATTCTGAAATTTCCGCACTAGATGACTTAAGACGCCACACTTTTTTATTGGCCTTACTTGGAGAAATTTTTGTTGGCCGATTAGCACCATATCTCAAACGGCCTTGTGTGGGATAATAAAGCCTCTCACGAGCAGGCCTTCTAGGTGCTGCCCACCCCATATGGAAAGCATAAGGAGCCATTGGGGGCTGCCCCCATCCTCCATCGAAGCCTCTCATGTAATATGGCGCATAGGAGGGTTGTGACATCCATGGTGTTGGTGCCCCTGACCCATATGGCCTTGCATATCGTTGAAACTCTTGCTCCGGAGGCAATCTTGAATGCTTTGAATGTGATGGCCGATTAGAGCTAGAACCGGCCGCTTGACTTGCATATTTGGATAACAACATATCAAAAGTTGGCTTGATTCTCTTGTTCTTAGTTTCATTCTTTTTCCACTTGCAAACTTCTGAATTCTTGGGCTTGATCAATTTAACATGATCATCCTCTTGTACTTGTGGTTGCCCCCCGAGTGTGGCTATTTTTATAGTGATCTTCAACACTTCCTTGCCATCGGGTTGCTTCTCAAGCACAATCTTTCTTCCCAAGACCTTGTCGCCCTCCTTGCTATTCCTGGGTTCACCAATAACAACATTATCTTTATTAGCAGATTCGGCTATGCTAGGCCGAATCAACATTTTCTTTCCCTCCAAGTCCATGGTGTTTATCGGGAAGGGCTGTTTATCAACTTGCATCTTAGCAAAATTCAATCGTCCGTCATTAATGGCCGATTGTATCTGTCGTCGGAAAACATTGCAATCGTTAGTAGCATGAGAAAATGAATTATGGTACTTGCAATAAGCACGCCGTTTCAGCTCCTCAAACGGCGGTATGGTGTGTGATATTCTAATCATCTTATCTTGCAAGAGTGCATCAAATATTTTATCACACTTTGATATATCAAAAGTAAACCTCATCTCCTCATCACGATTCTTGCGAATCGGCTTAAGAGCATTGCACATATAGGGTTTGGCCTTTGAGGACCAAACAAATTCAGTAGTATAGACATCAACCTCATCGTCCGAATTATCATCATTGTGTTCAACCATATGCATTCTAGGACGATCGGTTGTAGACCTATGGACCTCTTTACTTCGACTCTCTTGGGCCAAAGCTTTTTGTAAGACTTGATTAATGCTCAAAACTCATAACTTCTAGCCTCTTAATGTGAGTTTTCAAACCATTAAGAACAAGATCTGCCAAGTCTCTCTCAGTTATCACTAAGCTATAACATCGGTTTTTTATATCTCTAAATCTCTTGACATAATCGGTGACCGATTCATCATGTTTCTGCCTAACCGATGTAAGATGTGACAACTTTAGCTCATTATCGCCGCTATAAAAATGATCATGAAACTTTTGCTCTAATTGCGACCATAAGAGAATTGAGCCATGTGGTAAAGCAGCAAACCATGAAAATGCGGTGCCAGTTAAAGACAAGGGAAATAAACGCACTTTCAACTCTTGTATGGAACCTGCTTCACCCAGCTGTGCTAGATACTGACTCACATGCTCCCAAGTTGTTTTCGTACCCTCACCATTAAATTTAACAAAATCAGGAACCTTATAATCTTGAGGGTAAGAAATTGCATCGAAGTGTTCAGGATAAGGCTTTTGATACACACGACTCTTTACTTTCGGCTCGTTTCCGAAAGTTTCTTGAAACATCTTATGCAAATCCTCCCTTAATTTAGCTAAAATTGGATCCGAGGTAGATGAAGATGTTTGTGGCAATGACATAGGAGCAACCTGAGTACTAGCTATTGGTGCAACTTGTGGGATGGGCGCCGAACCATAATTCGGCGGAAGACCAAACATGCTTGCGCCTATGGGTGGTGTGACAAAATGATTCGGTGTTGACGCCGAATTGGGCACACTCATAATAGGATTAGGGTATGTAGGTGTAGTCACAAGCTGGTTGGTTTGACTAGGGTAAAAATTCAACGGCATACTATATTGTTGTTGTATAGGAGGCGCCAATGAAATAGGTAAAGTTGGACTGGCGTTTTCAGATACACCAGCAGTACCACTAGATGACGGAGGCATATTTTTCTGAGCATTAGCACTAGCCACAAAAGAATTGTATGCCATCACATTACCCTTCTAACAAGACTTTCAATCACAGCCACTTGCTCTGGAGAAAAAACTTTACTCACAGTGATTACATCTTGTTCGTCGATGAGGGGAGGAAAATTGACGTTTCCAACCGGAGTGATGTTGCCTTGACGGTCCTTCTTGAAACTTGAAAGAAACGCTTCCAAATCCTCCTCCTCGCGCTTCTTCTTGAGCGCCTCAAAAGCCTCTTCACGCTGCTTCTTGCGCGCTTCGTAGGCTTGGCGATGTTCATCCGATAGTTCATCAAGGCCGAGCTTAATGATGTTATCGGCGTCAACTTCTGAGGGCTTGGGGAGATTAGACATGGTTGATGATGATTCTTGATCTTTCTTCCCCAGCGGAGTCGCCAAAAAGTGTGTTCGCACACGAACACGTCACCGTGTACCTTCAACGCCGAGGGTGATGCACCGCAGCTCACGTCGAAGGAGACCCACCGGAAGCGCGGTACGCAAGACAATCCGGCGGGCGCTTTTGAGCACCCGAAACCCCACGCGCCCGGGGGGGGGGGACCCCGTCTGGACACGCGGCGGCTATGGGCTGCCCTAGGTCGGTTCGCCCGCCCCTAGAGCCTCGAGGATCGCTGCCCTCCAATATGAAGAACAAACGAAGAACGAGAGAGAAAGAACAAGGGAGGGATGTAAAACTAGGGTAAAAAGTAGATGAGTTTTGCGATTGTGTGTTGTTGTTCAATCGGCCGTCACCTCTTGTCTATATAAGAGGCGGGTGGACTTCCCGTACAAGAAAAGGACTTGCCTAGACGTCCAAATCATCAAAATCTAGTAAAACACGGACTATTCACGACCCCCGGCCCGGATGTCCGGCTCAAGGCCCGGATGATCCGGCCTAGCCCAGTTTCTTGACAGCAGCTTACTGTTTTGGCTCTAGAATCCTCATACGACCTCGGATTTGGACGTTTTTTATATCCAAATCAACCGCCTCGACGAGACGCACAACTTTCATGTTGAACACTTTTTCATCCGAGGCCATCTTGAAGGTGTTTCGGGCCATTTTCTAAAGTCTGCAGCAGAAAGACGTGTCCGGACACCCGGACGATTGCCCGGATTGTCCGGCCTTTACCCGGATCATCCGGGAGTTGATCCAGATCATCCGGCTTCAACTTTTAGCTTCTGTTGTTTTGGTCAATTTTTCGGCCCTCGGCCGGATGATCTGGACCCCGGTCCGGATGATCCGGCCATACAGTACTGCACGCACACTTTTGGCTGTAACTTTTGCATACAAACTTGGATGGGGACGATCTTTATATCAAAATCGTTCGTCTCGACGAGACGAAGAACTTTTCTGTGGTAACTTTTTCCATCAGAGGCCATCTTGGTTAGGTTTCATGCCATTTTCTAATCTGGTGTCAACACGAGTATCTCCGAAATTGGCATATCTTTTACACTTGAGCTCCGTTTTGATCCATCTTCACATTTACTTTGATTATCTTGAAGAGAGCCATCAAATGGTGACATGAACTCATAAATTTGACCTCATCTTGCTACAGCCTCAAGTCACTCTTTGCGATCATGCCCTTTTTGAGCGTCAACAGCAGTCCGGGGGAATAGTCTTTCCCTTCTTGGATCCTTCGGCCTCCCTCGTTGGGGAAGCCTTCCTTTTCTTCCCTCCCCCCGCTGGGGTAGAGGCCTTCTTCTTCTTCTCCTCGCCTTTGTGGGAGGAGTCTACCTCGGAGTCATCATCCGATAACACCTGAAAACGGGAACTCTTCCGAGTGCCCATGGCCTTCTTCTTGGCCTTCTTCTCCGGCACCACGTGGGGTGCCGGAGCCAGCAGCCCTGTTAAGCGGGCGTCCGCTGGGTCCTCTGGCAATGGGGCCGGACAGATAGTCTGTTCAGCCTTCTTCAGCCAGTCCTGTCAAAGGAGACGGAGTTTAGATCCCGCATAGAGTCAAACTATGGAAAACAAGTGTCCTGTGAAGGGCAAAATCACTTACCTCGCTAGCCAGACGCTGCGAGCTAAATCCGCGATCTTCGATAGCGGATGCGGGGGCCTCGGCACCTTTAAACAGCACCTTCTAGACATCTTCGTACGTGGTGTCGAAGAGCCCGCTCAAAGTCTGGTGCTGCGCCGGATCAAACTCCCACATACTGAAGCCCCGTTGTTGGCACGGGAGAATCCGGCGGACAAGCATGACCTGGACTACGTTGACAAGCTTGAGCTTCTTGTTCACCAGCTTTTTGATGCAGGCTTGGAGCCCGGTCAGCTCCTCCAAATCACCCCATGTCCGGCCGCTCTCTTTCCAGGAGGTGAGCCATATGGGGATGCCAGATCGGAATTCGAGGGCTGCTACCCATTCAGGGTCACGCGGCTCGGTGATGTAGAACCACCCCGATTGCCACCCCTTAATGGTTTCCACGAAAGTGCCCTCAAGCCAAGTAATGTTGAGCATCTTGCCCACCATGGCGCCTCTGCACTCCGCTTGGCTGCCCTTTACCACCTTCGGCTTGATACTGAAGGTCTTGAGCCACAAGCCGAAGTGGGGCTGGATGCAGAGGAAGGCCTCACACACGACGATAAACACCGAGATATTGAGGATAAAATTCGGGGCCAGATCATGGAAATCCAGGCCGTAGTAGAACATGAGCCCCGGACAAAGGGATGGAGTGGTAAGCCCAGTCCGCGGAGGAAATGGGGAAGAAATACTACCCTCTCATGGGGCCTGGGGGTAAGAATGAGCTCTCCCTCGTCGGGGAGCCGGTGCGCGATGTCGCTGGACAGATATCTGGCGCTGCGCAACTTCTGGATGTGCCCCTCCGTAATGGAGGAGGCCATCCACTTGCCTCCCGCTCCGGACATGGTTGGAGAAGGTTGAGGTGAGATGTGCGGACTTGGGCACTGGAGCTCGAGTTCGCGGAGATGGATAAGCCAAGGAGGAAGAAGGTGCAGGTAAAAGGGTTGGATCTTTATCCCCTTATATGGGCGGACGGAAACACGCGTCCCCACCAGCCTGATAAAATTTGCTTATCCCCCAAGCGCCGCAATCAATGGCGCGGTTGGGTTACCCACGTCCGTATTGATGGGAATCCCGGAATAAGGGGAACACGATCTCTACTCCGACAAGACGTGCCAAGGGAACCGCTTCGCTAAACACGCTGAGGTGGTACAATAAAAACGATTCGAGTAAAGGCTTGGTAGAGGTGTGATGTCATGCCACCAAATACATCAGCAGATTGAACTTGTGTAAATATCATTCTCTCTACGGTGGTATGTGGAATTTATTTTGCAGAGCCGGACACTATCCTGGTGTTTGCAATCCTCTATAAATTATTCAGAGAAGGAACCCGCCTTGCAATGCCGAAGACAACATGCGCACCGGACTCATCGTCATTGAAGCCTAGTTCAGGGGCTACTGAGGAAGTCCTGGACTAGGGGGTGTCCGGATAGCCGGACTATCATCATCGGCCGGACTCCAAGACTATGAAGATACAAAATTGAAGACTTCGTCCCGTGTCCGGATGGGACTTTCCTTGGCGTGGAAGGCAAGCTTGGCGAAACGGATATGTAGATCTCCTACCATTGTAACCGACTCTGTGTAACCCTAGCCCTCTCCGGTGTCTATATAAACCGGATGGCTTTAGTCCGTAGGACGAACAATAATCATACCATAGGCTAGCTTCTAGGGTTTGGCCTCCTTGATCTCGTGGTAGATCTACTCTTGTAATACCCACATCATCAATATCAATCAAGCAGGACATAGGGTTTTACCTCCATCAATAGGGCCCGAACTTGGGTAAAACATCGTGTCCCTTGTCTCCTATTACCATCCGCCTAGACGCACAGTTCGGGACCCCCTACTCGAGATCCGCCGGTTTTGACACCGACAATGAGTATGACCTATGATCAAGTGATCTCACTTGACTCCTAAGTCAATATACTCTAACATAGGTGACTCTGTCGCCGACCATCTCTAGATGAAGTTCTCTTGTGTTCTTTTCTGTGTTGTTGCATTTGTCTCATGCATATTTGTTTCCCCTTTCAAAAAAAACTTCATCTAGATTTCTTTTTTTTTTCTGTTGCTCTGCATTTTCTGCATCCAATTCATTGCATATCATTCAGTAAATTCCTTGCAAATCATTGTGAGATCCTACTAGTCTAGTGAGCTGAGGCGACAAGTGTTTTCTCTGCGATCAACTCGGTTTCACCGACTTGTTGTTTTCGGTCCAACCGAATCCTTTCGGTACAACCGAAGCATACCACTCGGTGCCACCGATTTCACAACAGGAAAAACAGTTTGCCACTTATTCTGTGTTTCTTCTGATCCAGCTCCACTCAATGAATCTTGTCCTCTGCAAGCATCACATTTTTATAAATGCTTTGTGCTGTGACTCAAGGATCAAACCCTTCTTGGAAATTGATGTCAAAGGGGGAGAGAGATCACATCAAAGCTTATCACTTAGAGATATCACATCAGAGAGGGATAGTATCACCTCCACAGGGGGAGAAAGAGATCTCCAGGGGGAGAGAATACTCAAGTAGGAAGTATTTCTCAAGGATCCCAGATGCTTGATGTTCAAGAGGAGAGATGCCAGATGTCTTATTGAGGGGAAAAGACATGTTCATATGTGCTTATTTGCATTAGTTTGCATTAGCTCTCTTCATTTATATCTTTTAGCTCTGATTTTTGGTTCCCTATCTTCTCCCAGTATCCCATGCTAGATTCAGGGGGAGCAAGACATCTAAGGGAAAGAAATCATTTAAATTCATTGCATATCTTTACTCTTGGGGACATGTCAAATCCAATGTGGTACTTAGTACTCACTCTCTACATGTCATCCCAGTCTTGGTATTCTTGTGGTTTCTTCTGTTTGCTTTGGCTAGTAGATGTATCTGTGTTATCTATCCTTGTTTACGCAGGTTCATTCCATCCTAAGCCAACTCAAGACTACAAGGTAAGTATATGCATCACACTCATGTGTATGAGGAATTCTTGCTGATGTACATATTATTTGCAAGAAGGACTCATGAGCATGAAGGTATTTTCTTTAATATTCTTTGCTCTGATGCATATGGCCAAGATAAATGTAACACATTGCCTACTCTATCATGGTTATGCTCTCACATGCTTCTATATTCCATATTCACATGATTGCATACATGTAGGGGGAGCCTATGCTTATTACATGTCTTTCCAAAGCTTTACTTGCTATTCTCTATATATTTATCTAAAAGCTTTGATGTATGTTGTCATCAATTACCAAAAACGGGGAGATTGAAAGCACAAGTGCTCCCTAGGTGGTTTTGGTAATTAATGACAACA
This sequence comes from Triticum aestivum, assembly GCF_018294505.1. Classification (NCBI taxonomy): domain Eukaryota; kingdom Viridiplantae; phylum Streptophyta; class Magnoliopsida; order Poales; family Poaceae; genus Triticum; species Triticum aestivum. The sequence goes on along the minus strand of NC_057813.1, from coordinate 573,934,676 downwards.
TATCTCTTGTTGGACTAACACCTTTATCTAGTACATTTCAGACAAGTTCAACAATGGAGTGGCATGGAGTAAAAGATGTGGGAACTCCTTCAAGATGCTAAGGACAAAGGATTGGCTCAAGCTTCAAGCTCAAGACTCTTCATTTTATATTTTAGTTATCCAAGATCACATTGAGTCTATAGGAAAAGCCAATACTATCAAGAAGGGATGAGGTGTTGCTTAATGAGTTTCTTGCTCCACAGTGCTTAGTGATATGCTCCAAAACCCTCAACTACTTTGCCACTTCCACACATATGACCTAAACCTAAAGTCAAACTCGTCCATACTGATTCTTTCTATCCGGCGCCACCGAGTTTAGATGTCATAGCCACTGCCACAAACCCTAGGCAAATCGGTCTCACCGATAGGGATCTCGGCCTCACCGACATGGGATTGTAATCTCTCTGTGTATGTCCATTACCAAAATTGGTCTCACCGGGTTTGTGTAATGGGTAATACCGAGATTACAATGCAAACTCTCTGGTTAACTTATTACCAAAATTGGTCCCACCGAGTTTGAGTAATTGGTCCCACCGAGTTTGCCTGACCAACTCTCTGGTTAGCTAATTACCAAAATCGGTCTCACCGAGTTTGTGTAATCGGTCTCACCGAGATTACATTATGCCCTAACCCTAACCATATCGGTCCTACCGAGTTGCATATCGGTCCCACCGAAAATCCTAACGGTCACTTGGTTTACTAAATCGGTCCGACCGAGTTTGTTGATTCGGTCCCACCGAGATTGGTAAATTGTGTGTAACGGTTAGATTTTGTGTGGAGGATATATATACCCCTCCACCTCCTCTTCATTCATGGAGAGAGCCATCAGAACAAACCTACACTTCCAACTTACCAGTTCTGAGAGAGAACTACCTACTCATGTGTTGAGGCCAAGATATTCCATTCCTACCATATGAATCTTGATCTCTAGCCTTCCCCAAGTTGCTTTCCACTCAAATCTTCTTTCCACCAGATCCAAATCCTATGAGAGAGAGTTGAGTGTTGGGGAGACTATCATTTGAAGCACAAGAGCAAGGAGTTCATCATCAATGCACCATTTGTTACTTCTTGGAGAGTGGTGTCTCCTAGATTGGCTAGGTGTCACTTGGGAGCCTCCGACAAGATTATGGAGTTGAACCAAGGAGTTTGTAAGGGCAAGTAGATCACCTACTTCATGAAGATCTACCGCTAGTGAGGCAAGTCCTTCATGGGCGACGGCATGGTGGGATAGACAAGGTTGCTTCTTCGTGGACCCTTTGTGGGTGGAGCCCTCGATGGACTCGCGCAACCGTTACCCTTCGTGGGTTGAAGTCTCCATCAACGTGGATGTACGATAGCACCACCTATCGGAACCACGCCAAAAACATCCGTGTCTCCAATTGCGTTTGAATCCTCCAAAACCCTTCCCTTTACATTCTTGCAAGTTGCATGCTTTACTTTCCACTGCTCGTATACTCTTTGCATGCTTGCTTGCTATATGTTGTGAATGTTAAACTTGTGCCTAAACTCCACTTAAACTTAAAGAAGTTAAAAACTGCAACTTTTGTACTTAGTGTCTAATCACCCCCCCTCTAGACACCTCTTCTCAAGGTCCTACAACTATACCTTCCTATATGCGGTATTTACCTGCCGTTCGAAGTAAATTTGTATGTGCCAAACTCTAAACATTCAAATGAAATTCTATTTTGTATGCTCGAGCCGCTCATGTTTCCACTAGGGCTGCCTATATCTTCCATGCTAGGTGGGTTATTCTCAAGAGGAGTGGTGCCTATATATTCCATGCTAGGTGGGTTATTCTCAAGAGGAGTGGACTCCACTCCTCATTCATGAGAAAGGGCCGGTAACCGGGATGCCCAGTCCCATGATCCAAAAAGATCAATGCAAATCAAAATAATTAAACAGAACTCCCCCAGGATTGTTGTTAGTTGGAGGCACTCGTTGTTTCGAGCAAGCCATGGATTGATGCTTGTTTGTGGTTGGGGGAGTATAAACTTTTACCATTCTACGTGGGAACTACCTATAATGCATGTAGTATGGAAGATACAGCCATCTCATAGTTGTTGCATTGACAGCAAAAGTATGCTGCTAAAAATATTATTCAATCTCTATTTTAAAGTCGAGCTCTGTCACCTCTACAAATCCCTGCTTCCCTCTGCGAAGGGCCTATCTATTTAATTTTATGTTGAGTCATCGCCTTCTTATTAAAAAGCACCCACTGGAGAGCACACTATCATTTGGATTCATTATTATTGGTTTATATTGGGTATGACTTGACTGGATCTCTTTTACCATGAATTACAATGTTTAGTCAGTCCTTGATCTTTAAAGGTGCTCTGCATTTATGTTTTGCGGTCTCAGAAAGGGCTAGCGAGATACCATTTTGTTATATCGTGTTATGATTGTTTTGAGAAAGTGTTGTCATTCGAGTTTTAACATTATCGCTCGCTAGCTGATTATGCCATTGATACGAGTAATTGTGAGACCCGAGTGTTATTGTGAGTATGGTTAGTTTATAATATTGTTGAAACCGGAATGATGGCTTTGGATGTTTATAACAACAAGAGCAAAAAAAGTTTGTAAAAGTTTTTCTTTATCACTTTCAGTTTATCAACTGAATTGCTTGAGGACAAGCAAAGGTTTAAGCTTGGGGGAGTTGATACGTCTCCAACATATCTACTTTTCCAAACACTTTTGCCCTTGTTTTGGACTCTAACTTGCATGATTTGAATGAAACTAACCGGACTGACGTTGTTTTCAGCATAATTACCATGATGTTGTTTCATGTGTAGAAAACAAAAGTTCTCGGAATGACCTGAAAATCCTCGGAGACAAGTTTCATAAAATATAAAAAAATCCTTGCAAAAGATGAAGACCAGGGGGCCCACACCCTGTCCATGAGGGTGAGGGGCGCGCCGAGGGGGGAGGGCGCGCCCCCTGTCTCGTGGGCCCACTGAGGCTCCGCCGACCTCAACTCCAACTCCATATATTCCGTCTCGTGGAGAAAAAAAATCAGAGAGAAAGTTTCATCATGTTTTACGATACGGAGCCGCCGCCAAGCCCTAATCTCTCTCAGGAGGGCTGATCTGGAGTCCGTTCGGGGCTCCGGAGAGGGGGATTCGTCGCCGTCGTTATCATCAACCATCCTCCATCACCAATTTCATGATGCTCACTGCCATGCGTGAGTAATTCCATCGTAGGTGTCATGCCCAATATGCGATACTATCCTAAAGAGACTCGAAGGTCCCACCAAGGATAGAACCGCATATTGATACACTTTTGCAAGGTGGATATCATTACATCAACATTACATAATAGATGGGGATACATACAAGAGGCAAGCAATGCCACAAGGGTACAACAATACATCATACATAAGAGCAGCATCTGACTATGGATGAAACACAAACAGAAAACTCAAACGACATCCACCCTGCTAGCCCATGCCGCCGACCTGGAACCTGTCCCTTGATCGAAGAAGAAGCAGAAGAAGAACTCCAAAACAAGCAAGCATCGCTCTCGCATCATGATCATCGCAAAACCTGCACCTGCAACTAGTGTTGTAGTAATCTGTGAGCCACGAGGACTCAGAAATCCCATTACCATGGGTATCAAGACTAGCAAAGCTTAATGGGTTAAGGAATGGATAAGTGGTGAGGTTGCAGCAGCGACTAAGCATATATGGTGGCTAACATACGCAAATAAGAGCGAGAAGAGAAGCAAACGAAAGGGTCGTGAAGCTAGCAATGATCAAGAAGTGATCCTGAACTCCTACTTACGTCAAACATAAGCCAAAACCGTGTTCACTTCCCGGACTCCGCCGAAAAGATACCATCACGGCTACACACACGGTTGATGCGTTTTAATTGAATCAGGTGTCAAGTTATCTACAACCGGACATTAACAAATTCCCATCTGCAACATAACCGCGGGCACGACTTTCGAAAGATAATACCCTGCAGGGGTGTCCCAACTTAGCCCATCACAAGCTCTCATGGTCAACGAAGGATATTCCTTCTCCCAGGAAGACCCGATCAGACTCAGAATCCTGGTTACAAGACATTTCGACAATGGTAAAACAAGACCAGCAAAGCCGCGCGATGTGCCGACAAATCCCCATAGGAGATGCACAAATCTCGTTCTCAGGGCACACTGGATAAGCGAAGCGTACAAGTACCAACGGAACCCAAGTTGCCAAGGGACGGTCCCGCACGGTGCTCTAGTTTGGACCAACACTCGGAGGAGCACTGGCCCGGGGGGGGGGGGGGTAAATAAAGATGACCCTAGGGCTCCGAAAACCCAAGGGAAAAAGGCTAGGTGAGGCAAATGGTAAAACCAACGTTGGGCCTTGCTGGAGGAGTTTTATTCAAAGCGAACTATCAAGGGGGTCCCATAAATCACCCAACCGCGTAAGGAACGCAAAATCAAGGAACATAACACCGGTATGATGGAAACTAGGGCGGCAAGAGTGGAACAAAACACCAGGCATAAGGCCGAGTCTTCCACCCTTTACCAAGTATATAGATGCATTAATTAAATAAGAGATATTGTGATATCCCAACATAATCCTGTCCATCATGGAGCAATCTTCAACTTCACCTACAAATAATAACGCTATAAGAGGGGCTGAGCAAAGCGGTAACATAGCCAAGCAACGGTTTGCTAGGAAGGGTGAAAAAGGTTAGAGGCTGACATGGCAATTTGGGAGGCTTGAAGAACAAGTGATAGGTAGCGCTGCATAGCGATAGAACAAAGAAACTAGCATAGCAAAGATAGTAGTGAGATCCAGGGTAACGTTCATCTTGCCTGAAATCCCGCTAGGAAGAAGAACGAGTCCGTGAAGAAGTCAAGCGGACATGGTCGAACGAATCCTCACAACTCCAGAACGAAACCAAAGCTAACGAGAGAAGCAAACCGGAAGGAAGCAACCAACATGATAAACAAACATCACATAAACATGGCATGATGCACAATCAAGTATGATGCATGTCTGGTTTAATGAGGCATGGCATGGCAAAGTGCAATACACTACTAGGAAAATGGCTATAGATGGGATTGACACTAATGGCGCACCAGAAAGATGGTGCGCCATTAGTATATACTAATGGCGCACCACAATCTGATGCGCCATTAGAGTTTAAACAACTAATGGCGCACCATGCTACGGGTGCGCCATTAGTATCAATTTTTTTAACTAGTGCGCCTGTCCAAACATACTAATGGCGCATCCCGGCAAAGTGCGCCATTAGTAGTTGTAACTACTAATGGTGCACTAGGCAGCAGGTGCGCCATTAGTATAGAAACTTTTTTTTGAACTAGTGCGCCTATCCAAACATACTAATGGCGCATCCTGCCCAAGTGCACCATTAGTAGTTGTAACTACTAATGGCGCACCTGGCAGTGGGTGCGCCATTAGTATAGGATTTTTTTTTTGAACTAGTGCGCCTATCCAAACATACTAATGGCGTATCCTGCCCAAGTCCGCCATTAGTAGTTGTAAGTACTAATGGCACACCATGCAAGAGGTGCGCCATTAGTAAGTGGGCAGCAACAAGATATTTGGGACAGCCTCTCCTACCCACACACTCACTTTCTCCCCACTTCATTCTCTCCACCTCCTCCTTGTCTCGGGTGCCTCCTCTTTTTCACCTCATTTCCACCATAGATTCATTCAAATTAAGTGGTTAAATTACCTTGTTTTAATAGGTAAGTAAGGGGGGAAGCTATATTTAGGTTGTTCTCCTTACAACAATGTGCACATGCACTTTTTACGGCCTAGCTAGATCTATGTATGTTCGTGGTGTTGCATATGTTTGTGGTGTTGCGTATGTGTTTGTGTTTGGAGGTGTACCGGTATTTGATATGCGATAGTTGCCAATATTTTGCCGGAATGTTGATTCATTTCCGTTTCGGCGAGAATTTTGGCATTAAGCATTCTTTTTGGTCCTATTTTTAGGGAAGGTCATGCCAAATTTTTGTTTGGTTCTAAAATATCGTTTTGCTCTACCCCGTAGGCGACCATGGTCCACACGATGACCGAAGGCATCGTGAATAGGTTTTTGAGGTCCGCGAAGGCCGAGATGCTTCAAAAGAACGAGACGGAGATAAGATGTCCGTGTCGAAGATGCAAGCTGAAGAGCCTTATTGCAGACCCGGATTCCGGGCAGGTGCGGGACCACCTGCTGTTGCGTGGTTTCATGGATGGCTATCGGTGGCAAGGTGATGAAGATGACTACGAAGTCGTCCATGCGGGCCGGGCAAGAAATGAGGAAGGGCAGCAAGACAACCACCGCGGCTCGGGCGGGCGAGAAGACGAAGAATCCCCAGGAGATGATCACGACTGTGATGCTGTACACAGTCATCATGTAGAAGATGCAGGACATGATGATGAGGAAGATGCCGGAGCAGGCGACGGGCATGATCATGAAGATGATGATGCCGGCGGAGCAGACGACGCTGGACCATCGATGGGCTGGGTGCAGGACCCTCATATTCAAGAGCTGCTTCTCAAGCAGACGGATAACGCAAGAGCTGCCGCCCGAGAGAAAGCCAAGATGGATCAACTTGAGTTAGACGCGGTTACTCCATTGTATGAAGGATGCAGGCCCGAGGATACCCGCCTGAAAGTAACGCTCATGGCCCTGGAGATGAAGGTAAAACACAAAATGACCGACGCATGCTTCGACGAGAACATGTCATTCTGGCACGAACGTCTTCCCAAGGGGAACAAGTGCCCGACCAGTTTGGAGGAGGCGAAGAAAATCGTGTGTCCTCTGGATTTACCGCACGTGAAATACCATGTGTGCATGAACAATTGCATCATTTATCGGGACGAGCACGCGGAGTCTACAATATGTCCGGTGTGCGGTGTCACTCGATACAAGAAGAGGAAGAAAGCTCCTCGAAAAGTGGTGTGGTACTTTCCGATCACTCCTCGTCTGCAGCGGTATTTCGCGGATCCTAAGGTAGCAAAGCTCCTATGTTGGCACGCGGATAGGGAGGAGAAGAAGCGAGAAGATGATGCAAATGATCCGGAGATAGATAAAAAAGACAAGATGCTGAGTCACCCTAAGGATGCGAGCCAGTGGCAAGCATTGAACTTCGAATACCCAGAATTTGGGAACGATCCAAGGAACATCGTGCTGGGCGCGAGCACCGATGGAGTCAATCCGTTTGGCAGCCAGAGAAGCACACATAGCACCTGGCCTGTGTTTGTGTGGATGTACAACCTTCCCCCCTGGTTGTGCATGAAGAGGAAGTACATTCACATGAGTATGCTAATTGAAGGGCCGAAACAACCAGGGAACGACATCAATCTGTATCTGGGGCTGCTGAAAGAGGAGCTTGACACGCTGTGGAAAACGCCAGCCAATACGTGGGACGCCGCAGAGAAAGAGTATTTCCCTATGAGAGCCGCACTGCTCACGACGGTGCACGACTATCTCGGTTACGGATATCTTGCGGGGCAGGTAGTCCACGGATTTTCTGGATGCGTAAGGTGCATGGATGACACAACGTATCGCCAGCTAGATAGAGATCCCGGGTCTTCGAAAACCGTGTTCATGGGACATCGAAGGTGGCTTCGCGACGATGACCCGTGGAGGAAACGCAAGGATCTGTTCGATGGTGAAACAGAACCCCGAAAACGCCCGTGTACGAGGAGCGGCGAGGAAATAGACAAGCTGTTGAAAAATTGGAAAGACTGCCCACTGCCGGGAAAGAAGCAAAAGGCCCTGTCTACTTGGAAAAGCAATGTGAAGAGAATGATCGAGAAAGGTGAGAGTTATGAGAAGATCAAGGAGAAAAATCCTTCGATCACCGAAGATGACTACAACGACTTCAAGATCAATTGCTCGAGCCGCTGCTGAAGGTATGGAAAACGAGGTCTGTTTTCTGGGACTTGCCTGAGCTGGCCCCTGCTTTGGCCGAAGAGCCAGATTCGTTTGGGGGCGGGGGACACCACCCCAAAGACAACACCGCCAGTCGTGCCGGCGCGAAGTCGGCCCCATGGCAAGACCGCCGTAACGGTGCCGGACATCCCTATGCCACTGGATCCAAACATGCATATGGCACAGGATCAGAACGACGACGACGACGATGATGATACATTTGGCAACGTCGATCAGTACTTTGCCGAGCATGGGTACGATGGCGACTTCATGGGGCCTCCTTCTCAAGAACCAAACCCAACAAAAGACGTGTGCGATCTAGCTCGTACCGCGGAGAAGCCAAGTTGCAACAGGCGCCATCTGGCGTTCAGCTCTCAGGAGACGCCTCCAGCTGCCGACTTCACCGAGCCTCAGATAGGCGAGGTGCGAAATATTATCAGCCCCAACACACTCAAGAAGGCGGTCTGTGAGCAGAACTCGGTCCCATTACAGGAGAAGAAGAAGGCACGCAAAAGAAAGACTAAGAAGGGTGCGAGCCAGCCGGCACCGAGTACGATCCGTGCTCAGGACGGGCCACCTTCACCGCAGGATATCTCGAGGAGGGTGCATGTGGCGGGTAGGGCGATGCTACCACCAAATATGCTCAATGCTGCAACTGGTGCTATGCGGAGTCTGCACGACAGTGTTCTTTCTTTGGAGAAGCGGCGTCTCAGAGAGAAGGATGTGGCATACCCGGTTTTCGTGGCCAAGGTGCCAGAGGGCAAGGGCTTTGTGGATGGCGACATCGGGGGTACGATCGTCCTGCGGTTTGATGACATCTTTGCTATGTTTAACCTTCATCCGCTGCACTACACCTTCGTTCGGCTATTTTCGCTGAGTATGGAGATGCGGATCATTCGCGACAAGACCCCGGACATCGTGATAGTCGACCCCTTCTACATGCGTGCCAAGATCTTGGGCAGCGCTGGGGACCGGCAAGTCGCGAGTTCTTACCTCGAAGGCGTCATTCTGGCAAACCAAGATAAGGATAACTTCCTTGTGCCTTACTTTCCCGAGTAAGTCCTCCCCTCAACCGGCCCGTAACATATGAATTCTTACTTTTCGATCGTTTTTCTTTTAACATTCCATGTTTTCTGCAGTGACACACGTTGCACGCTCATCCTCCTAAGCCCCAAATATTCCATGGCCACGTATTTCGACCCGGACCGTCAGTCGAACGTAGACTACACAAATGTCAAGAAGGTTCTTGATGATGTTCTCCCCGGCTACGCCCAATCTGGAGGCACCTTCACCAGGCCTATTCGTAAGTACGGCAAGCACGTGTTCTCCCACAATACGACGTTCTGCTGCGTCAAGCAGCCGCCTGGCGGTCAGAAGGGTGCCTACTACGCCATCCATCACATGCGGGCGATCGTACGGGACCATCATCAACTTCTGCTACCGAGTAAACTCCAAGATTGGGCCGCGAGCGTGTCGGCAATCCAGGACGCGGACCTCCGACAAGAATTCTTTCGCATCCAGTCGGAGTTTGCGGAAATCATCCATCAAGATGTCCTTCGTACCTCGGGGCAGTTCTACCTCAGAAATCAACCGTCCAACAGTGACATCGACACAATGCTACAAATGCAGGATGACAACGCCCGTTCTTTCATGACTCCCACGATAGACGGCGGCTTCATCCACGCTCCGGTCCCTTGAGTCGAGTTGTCTGGTTCTGAAACATCGATTGGCTCATGTTGTAATTAAACTTTAATGAACTTGTAGTATGTCTCTTTGGTTTTGAGAGTCGTTCAACTTAGATGTAATCGATGCTATTAATGTCTTGCTTTTCTCTTCCGATCGTTCTGTTGCATAATTATATATTGCTTATGTATTGTCTGTGAATTGGTACTAACGTTTCGTTTGGCTAGTGCATAGTGATGCCGACGTATGTCGTGTACAAGGGTAAGGTTCCCGGAGTCTACGATGACTGGGAGGAGTGTCGGAGACAGGTTCACCGATTCAGCGGTAACAGTTACAAAGGGTACACCACTAGGGCCGAGGCCGAATCTAGATACGCCCGCTATCTAGCGGGAGAGGGGAGGGGGCGTTGGAGGAACCGGATGAAGACGAGTTTCATCGTGATGATGCTCATCGTGATGACCGCAGCTCTCTTCTATGTGATGGTAGTTTAGATGATCGATATCGACTTGTAATGCGAAGACAAACTCGCTACTCGCGGTCTCGAGACTTGTAATATAATGTTCTATCTTTGTTCGGTCTTTTTAATTCGGAGACTAATATGATGAATTGTATTCGGAGACTAATATGATGAATTGTATTCAAAGACTAATCTTCTATTGTATTTGATGAATCTATTGTTGATGTGTGCTGTCTATATTTTGTCAAATTATACATTTTGTAACCTGTGCAAAAAACAGAAAATAAAAAAATAAAAAAACCTAATATTCATACTAATGGCGCATCACACGACAGTGCGCCATTAGTATGACAGTGCATACTAATGGCGCATCACCGGGTAGTGCGCCATTAGTATGCTGCGGTTACTAATGGCGCATCCAGAGGTGGTGCGCTATTAGTATGCCAAAGCACCTGGGTGTACCTGCCAACTGGGAGGCATACTAATGGCGCACCCTCGCATATACTAATGGCGCACCAGCTGGTGCGCCATTAGTAAAAATTACTAATGGCGTGCTGTCAGTGGCGCACCAGTGATGCGCCATTAATGGCCATATTAGGTGCGCCATTAGTAGTGGTATTTCTAGTAGTGATAAACAACACTACAAATTAAGTGGAGCTCAATATGCAATGAGTTGCATATTGACGAAGCACCACATCCGAGTTATTTAGTTCGCTCTCGTTTAGGTACACAACAATGTTAAATGTTGTTAAACATGGCAGAGGGGGAAGCATAATTAAGCTATCTATCTAGGCAAGTTTTAAATGAGGCCGGAACATCAAACGACAATTCCGAAAAATCCCCATGTGCGTATTTTAGATTTGGTACTGTTCTACCCTAAACCATATTTCATTGTTTTTAAATAGGAAAATAAAGTGCAACAAGGTAATCTATGCATTTTTCTACCCCATTTACATATAAAGTTTATTTAAAACAGAGTTATGGTTATTTAGTTATGAAATAAAACATTTTAACATGGCATTTAAGCAAATTTAAACAAACATCAAGTATAAACATTTTAAACATGGATGAAAGTGGCATATTATTAATCAACACAAAATTCTAAGCATTTTACATGTTTAAACCATTTTATCCCGATGCACGGTTCAAGAGTTCTTATATGCATAATGCTTAGGGGTTTTCTGTGAATATGTAGTTTTTCTGGAAATAGCGAAACTCGTTCATAGTGGAAAAAAGATATACATCGGGCCGAATCTGCACTTGGGACAATAGAGGGAAAATAGAAGAAGGGCGCTGGATCTGAAGCTCACCATGGGCTTGGCCCGGGTTGGTGGAGAGGCCAATGGAAGGGGAGGCTGGCGCGAGCTAGGCCTTGGCGCGGCGCTGAGCTTTGATGCGGGATGCAGCCCACGCAGGAGGGCGACGGGTTAACGGCCACGGGCGAGCGCTTGTCCGCTCGAACTGGCCAAGACAGAGCGGAATGACGGCAGGACTTGCGGTGACGGACGACCTCCGGGAAGAAGATGGCGGCGGGCGGAGGCGCGGCGACCTGGAGGCGGGGAAGAGGCCGGAGATGCAGAGCCTTGCTGGATCGAGCGGAGAAGACGATGAACAAAGCAGAGCTGCGGCGGGAGCTGGGGCTTCGTCCGGTTCTTGCTAGAAGAAGCGGAGGGAGAGATGAGAGCTCCGGGAGAGAGAGAGAGAGAGATTAGAGCAGAGGGAGATGAAGGAAAGGGGCGCGAGGGCTAGCCTGGTGGACGACTCACTAACGACGCCGAACGATGATGACGAAAAGGGCTTCGGGAGGAGCGCCTCTCCCTGGGTCGATGAGGAGAGCGAGGAGGCTCAGGCACAAGGTGGCGCTCGGGCGCGCGAGAGGCCCGGCGAGGAAGGGGCGCCGGCAGTCAGAGGTTCAGGGCGGACAGGAGGCTGCAGGAAGGCTTCGACTTGGAGCTCCATGGGGGACGCCATGGCGCAGAGAAAGGCACAGCAGGGGCTCCAACATGGCGGCGATGACCGTCGGGAAGGAACTCGGGCGCTCGCTGCGGAGGCGGGGGCGCCTGGATCGAGAACCAGAGGATGGGCGCAGGGGATTGGCTGGGTGGAGTTGGATCGATGGGTGGCTGCGAGATTCGGTTGGATCGGTGTGGATCGAGGGGAGGAAGGTGGTTGGCCCAATGGGAAAAACGGGGAAGGAGGCTGGTTGGGCAGGGGAGATCCCGAGAGGGATTTGGTGGAGTGGCGGCGGCGATGAGATGGACGGGACAACCTGCCTAAAATCTAGGGTTAGGTAGGTTTACACTGATTATATAGCAGGTGGGTTTTGGTTGAGGGGATAACTCGGTCCGTCCGATCGTAATCGGGCGGTCGATAATAAATAGGTAGGGAGTCCAAATAAGAAAAAGGAGATGTTTTATAGATGTTAGGGGATGATGCGGACCCATTGGTCATGACAACCCGGGTCGGGTCCGGGAGAAGTTTTCAGACTAGGTTGCGGAGGGTCGATGCACTGTGCAAAGAGGGTCAAACGGTCAGACAACAATGGATGGTTGGTCTCAAAAGGGATAAAGAAGGCAGGGGGAAACGCGACAACTACGAACGGATGCAAGCTTTAGAAAACAATGCCGATGCAATGCACATGATGCTATGAGATGAGATGCATGACATGCACAAAATGCAAAACAAAAGACATAACCCAACCACGAAGGAAATATCATATCACATCTCCGGAAAAGGCAAGAGTTGGAGTTACGAATATGGAAAGTTGTATCCGGGGCGTTACGACACTCCACCACTACGAGAGGATCTCGTCCTGAGATCTAGGATGGCACCGGAGAGAAAAGGAAGAGGAAGAGGAGAGGTAAAACTAAGTTGCTTCTTCGACAAATGAGTGAAACCAAAGAACCTTGAGAGGTGGAAAAGTTGAAAGAAAGAACATAACAGAGCTGAGCACAATTGAGAGCACTGCGGTAGAACAAATAGAAACAAGGAACACCATGTGAACCTTGGAGATTGCAAAGCTATGAATGGCGAGTACAATGGACAAGACGGAATTGGAACCACTCTGGTTGAAACGAGATAAACAAGGAACAAGTAAGAACCAATTCAACCCGCACTCCGGTTGAAAAGAGAAGCAAAACTTGACAAAATGGGAAGAACTTGAGAAGAGGATGCACCACTCCGGTTAAAACAAGATAGACAAAGAGTATGAGCAAAAGAATTCGGACAACACTTCGGTTGAACATGGAAGGAGTAGAACATGAACTAGTCAAAATGTGATGATAGTTCAAAGAGAGCAACAACACAATTCCTCTGGAATAAAAGAATAGAAGCTAGATCGTTGGAAAGAAAAGAACGGGGAAGAAAAATGACAACTCTCCCAACTAAAACTGAAAGAGCATCTTTAGGAGAAAGGCTCGAACGGAGTAGTTGGAAAATCAACAACAAAGACATGATTCCCGTGGGCTTACGTAACCATCTCAATAAATTGAGGCTAATTCTGCCACCAATGAAAACAAAGATTGATTGAGATCAACGAAGAGATGAAAACTTCTTCACCGAGATGCAAAGGAGAAATTTGGATCATTGATGTGCACCACAATAGCAACATTCCTTAGGGAAGGCTTAAGGTGAAATATGACACAAGATAACTCCAACGAAGAGATTAATTGATTTAAAATACCTCATTCTTGACAACATGTGAATCACGAAACATGAATGGAAATTATCAAGAATGATATAACACCATCTCAAAAGATAAGATAGAGAGTATTGCACTTCGGAATGCAAGATGAAGAATACTTGAACTCCCCAAAACAAAACGTGTGTTGAACACCATGTTTATTTTAGAGAATAGCTTGGTGGGTCATAACTTCGAGAGAAATCTTGAAGAACAATTGAAGGATGAAAGGAATCCTTGACGAACCACCATGTAGAGCCTCCATGAAGAACTCCGGTAATAAAAGGATGATAAAAAGAAAGAGAAGTTGAAAACACAAGGTGAAGCCTTGCGATGATTTAGATGGAGCTTTGCGACGATATAACCGAGAAAACTTGGAACTCCGGAAAGGAAAAGATGAAACACTAGAACCGAGAATTACTTCACCATGAACAATCTCTGGAAGAAAAGAATTGAATCACCTCGAGGATATAAGAATAAGATTTATTGTATGCTTATCCTTCATCAAATTAAATTGATGACAAGCAATGGACTTGACATACTAGTTATTCCCGTAGAAAGGATTAAGAGAGATATAGCGCAAACTTGAGAAGGTATTGATGGAACCACCGGTGGGATTTGGAAACAACGAATGAATTGATACGATAACGAAGGAAGAGAAATCTTGAACGAACCATCGTAAGAATTGAAAATGAAAGTAGCAAAGGCACAATTTATGAGAAGAATTGGAAAACGAATGAAGATACTTGAAGGGATTTAGATACATGAGAATGAAGAGATCATGAACTGATTAGAGGATATTTGAACGATTCACCGGTAAGATTTGGAGAACGATAGCTACACGCTGAGCATGAAGAATTATGACATGATGGCCTTCGAAGGAAAGAAATGGAAACAACACATGAAATGGTCCGGATGGGTGAAAAGAATTCCCACAATCGAAAACAATTATGACAGGATGGCATCAAACTTGAACTACGATCTTTGGAAGAATGGGTAAGGATTTAAGAGGAACTCTTCTTCGGTCTTCAAATCCAAGAATGACGACGAGAAACACCACCATGAATTGTTGAGACACTCCGGGAGAATGAAAAACAAAGAGGTTGAGCCAACACTGAAAAATAATTTGAAATCAATCTTGGAAAACATCTGACTAATGAAATTCATTCTTACGTCAAACTTGAAAAAGCATTAGGAATGGCTCCGGAATAATTAGAAGAGTCGGGTAAGATCCTGGGAAAAGACCTGTGGGTTAGGGCCCACTCGAGAAAAGCATCATTGAAGGATTGCTTGAAATAGAGATTGCACCGGTAGAATTAAATATCTTGAATGAGAGAAAAACCTTGAAGTAACTCGAACAGATTAAGAATGGAAACATGATTCTTTTGAGATATCTTGAGCACTCCGGATAAGAATAGAGAGAGGTGAACAATTAAGAGGTGCACCGACATGGAAAAACATTTGAAACGAGGAAAGGGATATGATCAACACCGAAAGCTTGAATTAAATCCACCGGAGAAGAAAAATAATGAAGAATGATGAACTCAAAGCTCCGTTAGTATCTTCCTGAGAATCACCGGATAAGAACATTAACAGAAAATAATGAAGAGACTTCCCATTAATAAGAGGATACATGATTAAGAAATCTGAGTCCTTGAAGAAAAAGGGAGGGAGGGTGGGGAAAACAAAGAAAACGTGGGATGGATGAAACAAACACCGAGAAAACATAGAGTTGATCTTGCGGATATTGAAATGATTGGGTCCACTTGAAGAGAAGCACACCGGTTGGAAAGAATTGACATGACAATCTCGATGATCAAAAGGATTAGCACTCTCATAGAAATATGAGAACACCGCTTGAAAGGTATGGAATCAACACTTGACATAGAAGCAACTCGAATACCACAACTCAAAACAAAACAAAGGATTGGCTTGCAGAATAAGCTGGAACAAACATATGATAGACCCCATATCGTATCAAGTGTCTGTTGGAAAGATAAAACTAGAGCTACTTGAATTCCCACCTATAAACTCCCGAAACTTTCTGGTTATGCAATCTGGTGTTGGGGATACAGGGGAAGCAATATATCTCACCCAAACTAACAATCATTACATCCAGCTGTATCCATCCATCAACACATAACCAAGAAAACTTCGGAAGTCATGTACCTCAACTGTCACGCCCAATATGCGATACTATCCTAAAGAGACTCGAAGGTCCCACCAAGGATAGAACCACATATTGATACGCTTATGCAAGGTGGATATCATTACATCAACATTACATTATAGATGGGGATACATACAAGAGGCATACAATGCCACACGAATACAACATCATCATACACAAGAGCATCATCCGACTACGGATGAAACACAATCAGAAACTCAAACAATATCCACCCTGCTAGCCCAGGCTGCCGACCAGGAACCTATCCCCTAATCGAAGAAGAAGTACAAGAAGAACTCCAAAACAAGCAAGCATCGCTCTCGCGTCATGATCATCACATAACCTGCACCTGCAACTGTTGTGGTAGTAATCTATGAGCCACGAGGACTTAGCAATCCCATTACCATGGGTATCAAGACTAGCAAAGCTTAATGGGTAAGGAAGAGGTAAAGTGGTGAGGTTGCAGCAGCGACTAATCAAGTATAGTGGCTAACATACGCAAATAAGAGCGAGAAGAGAAGCAACGGAACGGTCGTGAAGCTAGCAATGATAAAGAAGTGATCCTGAACTCCTACTTACGTCAAACATAACCCAAAAACCGTGTTCACTTCCCGGACTCTGCCGAAAAAAGACCATCATGGCTACACACGCGGTTGATGCATTTTAATTCGAATCTAGTGTCAAGTTCTCTACAACCGGACGTTAACAAATTCCCATCTGCCACATAACCACGGGCACAGCTCTCGAAAGTTTATACCCTGTAGGGGTGTCCCAACTTAGCCCATCACAAGCTCTCGCGGTCAATGAAGGATATTCCTTCTCCCAGGAAGACCCGATCAGACTCGGAATCCCGGTTACAAGATATTTTGACAATGGTAAAACAAGACCAGCAAAGCCGCCTGATGTGCCGACAAATCCCGATAGGAGTCGCACGTATCTCGTTCTCAGGGCACACCAGATGAGCCAGACGTCGGGTTAGCATAGACCCTGGTTGCCCAGGGGGCGCTGGACATCGCTCGGTTTGGACCAGCACTCGGAGGAGAACTGGCCCGGGGGGGGGGGGTAAATAAAGATGACCGTCGGGCTTCAGAAACCCAAGGGACAAAGGCTTAGGTAGGCAAATGGTAAAACCAAGGTTGGGCCTTGCTGGAGGAGTTTTATTCAAAGGAAATTGTCAAGGAGGGTCCCATAAATCACCCAACCGCGTATGGAACGCAAAATCAAGGAACACAACACCGGTATGACGGAAACTAGGGTGGCAAGAGTGGAACAAAACACCAGGCATAAGGCCTAGTCTTCCACCCTTTACCAAGTATATAGATGCATTAATTAAATAAGAGATATTGTGATATCCCAACATAATCCTGTCCATCATGGAGCAATCTTCAACTTCACCTGCAACTAACAACGCTATAAGAGGGGCTGAGCAAAGCGGTAACATAGCCAAACAACGGTTTGCTAGGAAGGGTGAAAAAGGTTAGAGGCTGACATGGCAATATGGGAGGCTTGATAGGCAAGAGATAGGTAGCACAGCAAAGCGATAGAACGAAGCAACTAGCATAGCAATGATAGTAGTGAGATCCAGGGTAACGGTCATCTTGCGTGAAATCCCGCTACGAAGCAGAACTAGTCCATGAAGAAGACGAACCGACGAAGACGAACCAAGCGTAGACGAACGAATCCTCACGATCGCAACGAAATAGGAACTATCGAGAAGAAGCACAACCGGAAAGAAGCACACAACAAGGTAAACACACAACACATAAACATGACATGAAGCACAATCAAGTATGATGCATGTCCGGTTTAAAGAGGCATGGCATGACAAAGTGCACAAACAATACTACAAATTAAGTGGAGCTCAATATGCAACGAATTGCATATTGACGAAACACCACATCAATTATTTAGTTCTCTCTCGGTTATGTACCATACAATATTAAATGTTTTTAAACATGGCAAGGGGTGAAGCATAAGTAAACTAACTATTCTAGGCAAGTTTAAATGAGGCCGGAACAACAAACAACAATTTCGGAAAATCCTCATGTCCATATTTCGAATTTGGGACTGTTCTGCCCTAAAACATATTTTAATGTTGTTAAACATGCAAAGTAAGTGCAGAAAGTTAAACTAGGCATTTTTCCACCCCATTTACATATAAAGTTTATTAAAATTGGAGGTACGGTTATTTAGTTATGAGATAAATCATTTTAGCATGTCATTTATGCAAATTAAACAAACAACATGTTTAAACATATTTAACATGGATGAAAGTGGCCAATTATTAATCTACACAAAATTCTAAGCATTTTACATGTATGAAGTTTTTACATATGATGCACGGTTTGTGAGTTATTAAATGTATGAAGCATGAGGGTTTTTCTTTAAAATAGTAAATCACTGGATAATTGATAAAATCGTGGACAGGAAAAAAAACACGCATCAGGCCGAATCTGCTACATGTTGGGCCAACCGAGAGGAGGGCTGGGGGTTTCTCACCATGGGCCATGGCCCGGTCAGTGGAGAAGGCTGCTGGGCCGCGGTCAACAAGCGAAGCGGGTGGCCCAGGTGTCAAGATCGAAGGGAGGCGCTCATACTCTGCAACCGAAGTAGGGCTTCGATGCAGAGGATGCGGTGCATGAGCGTGGCGCAGGACGGCGGTGTGAGTCGGCGGGGTCTAGAACAACGGGGAAGAAGGCAATGACAGGGCTGGTGCAGGATCTCCGGTAGCTTGATCCCGTCGGGCGCGTCGGTGAACTGCAAAGAGGCGGCCATGGCGGGGAAAATTCAGAGAGGAGCAGCAAGGAAAAGAGAAAACACATGAGGGAGGAGGAGCGGGGGCGGCGACCTGCTGGTGCTGCTCGCCTACGGGACGACGGCGAGGGCGGAGCAAGGCGGCAACGTGGGCGACGAGATGGAGGTCGGGGATGGCTCGGTGCAAGGGCATCTCCTCTCGATGCCAGCGGCTCGATGCAAAGCAAGAGGACGCAGGAACAGATGAAGCAGATGGTTGTGGGCACGGTGACAGCTTGGACTCCGGCGAGGCTTGCTGGAGTCGAGGAGGAAGGGATCCAGTGGCGGCTCGCTTGCAGGAGCAGAGGAGGCCTCGCGCGGACGAGTGGCTCGGTCAACGGTGGGACTAATGCGTTCGCTTGTATCTTGGACGAGGCCGAGGCGAAGGCAGGGAGGAGGAGCTCGGCATGGGGCTCCTCGGGCACGAGGTTCAGGCGGGGATGGACGCCGGCGACGCGGATGAGGCGAAGGCCTCCGGCGAAGAAGCTCCAGGCGGCGGCGCTGCAAGATCGTGGACGCGAGCGTCCATGGCGTCGGGTCCCTGCTAGAGAAGGGAGAGGCGAGATAGATTAGAGAGGTTGAGACAGAGAGAGGAGCATGGGGAGCAAATGAAGAGAAGGCAGGGAAGAAAAGGAGTGGGATGAGGGCGGCAACATGACCTGTTGTTGCTGTTGTCGCCGGCGGCGTGGACGTGCAGGCGGCGGGGAGGCGCTGGTGCTCACGATCCACTCGGGATCGAGCAAAGGAGGGAAGAGGAGTCATGCTGCGAGAGGATTTGGGCAGGTGGATGGCTGCAGCGGTCTGGTTGGGTGGATGGATCCCAAGGGGGATTTGGTGAGTGGGTGGCGGCGGCTGATCCGAGGAGGGGGAAGGCTGTAGGTGGCGGCGGCTAGGGGGGACAAATGTCCTAGGATTTAGGGTTTGGTCTAAAAATGGACAAGGAGATTTATATATAGGAAAGGGGAGATGAGTTTGGATCATCCGATCGAAATCGGATGGTTCGGAATAAATGGGTTAGGGAGTCCAAAAGAGAAAACAGAGATGTTTTGTAGATGTTTAGGGATGATCCGAACCCAACGGTCACAAAAGCCCGGTTTAGGTTCGGAGCAGTTTTCGGACGCGCGCAAGAGGGGGGGGGTTCGGTGGTTGTGCAGAGAGGTTAGGTGGTCAGCCAAGATGGACTCGAAAAACCCCGTTGGTCTCGGAACGGTCAAAGGACGCAAGGGGAACGCGGGAAGTATGAACGGGTGCGAGTTTTATGAAAATATGCCGATGCAATGCACATGATGCCATGAGATGAGATGCATGACATGAAAAAAAATGCAAAACAAAAGACAAAACCCAACCACGAAGAAAATAATAAATCACATAGCCGGAAATGGCAAGAGTTGGAGTTACAATTATGGAAAGTTACATCCAGGGCATTACAACACTCCACCACTACAAGAGGATCTCGTCCCGAGATCTAGGATGGCACCGGAGAGAAAAGGAAGAGGAAGATAAGAGGTAAACTAAGTTGCTTCTTTGACAAATGAGTGAACCATAACCCTTGAGAGGTTGAGCAAAAAGAAAGAAAGAAAACAACGAAGATGAGCAAAGTTGAAAACACTCCGTTAGAAAAGAGGAAAAAGGGATACGGCGAGAACCAAGAGGTTTAGTGATAAGATAGATATTGAAACCACTCCGGTTAAAACTAAATAGAGAAGGAATAAGATTGATATAATTTGGGTAGCACTCCGACTGAAAGAAGAAGAAAAACTTGATAAGATGAAAAGAACTTGAAGAGATGACAGAACACTCCGGTTAAATGGATAAGCATGGAAAGAACATGATCCTCAATTTGAGATGATGAGTGCAGAGAGCAACATCACAATGCCTCCGCAACGAAAGAATAGAAGCTAGATTGTTGGGATAAAGGGACGGAGAAGAAAATGAAATCTTCTGCCACAAATGAACTTGGAAAACATCCTTGCAAAGTAGGATTTGACGGAGTTGTTGGAAAATCAACCACGAAAGCACAAGCTTGTTGTGGGCTTATGGAAAACATGTCAAAATATGAGGTGACAACCGGCCACTAACGGAAAACAATTGCTTGCTTGAGATCAACGAAGAGATGAAAAACCTCTTTCACAGAGAAGGATATGGAGAAAGCTTGGATCATTGATAAGCACCACAAATAGCAACATTCCCAATGGAAGGCTTTAGGTGAAATATAACCCAAGATACTCCAACAAAGAAATTGCTGGGTTGAAAAGATCTCATGATCGAAGAGAAAAATGATGGTTTTTAAAATATGTCCTTCTTGACAACTTGTGAATCATAAAACTTGAAGGAAAATTATCAAGAATGACATAACACCACCTCAAAAAATAAGGTAGAAAGAATTGCACTTTGGAATGCAAGATGAAGAATACTTGAGCTTTTCCATGAACAATCTTGAAGAACACTTCGAGAATGAGTTAACTCTTTATCGAACCACTATGTAGAGCCTCCATGAAGAACTCCGGTAAAAAAAGGATGATAGAAAGAGAGAGAAGTTAAAAACACAAGGTGAAGCCTTGCGATGATTTAGATGGAGCTACGAAATGAGAAAAAGCGGAGAACTTGGAACTCCGGAAAAGAAAAGATAAAACACTAGAACCGAGAATTACTTCATCGTGAACAATCTCCGGAAGAAAAGAATTGAATCACCTCGAGGAAACAAGAATAAGATTTATTGTATGCTTATCCTTCATCAAATTAAATTGATGATAAATGAATTTTGCATTCAACTTATTCTTGTTGAAAAGGATTAAGGGGGGATATAGCGCAAAACTTGAGAAAGTCTTGATGGATCCACCAGTGGAATTTGGAAACAACGAAGGAAGTGAAATCTTGAACGAACCACCATAAGAATTGAAAATGAAAGTAGCAAAGGCACAATTCACCGGGAAGAATTCGAAAACGAATGAATATACTTGAGGGGATTTAGATACAAGAGAACAAAGAGATCATGAGCTGACTAGAGTAAACTTGAACGATGCACCAGTAAGATTTGGAGAACGAGAACTGAAAGCTGGAATGAATAATTCTGAGATGATTGGCTTTGGAGAATCAAACTAAAAAGACTCCTGAATTGCTCCGGATGGGTGAAAAGAATTCTCACAATCGAAAACAATTATGAGGGGATGGATAAAGCTAGAACCATGAATCTCTGGAAGAACGGGTAAGGATTTAAGAGGAACTCTTCTTCGGTCTTCAAAATTCGAGGATGACTACGAGAAACACCACCATGACTTGTTGAGACGCTCTAGAAGGATTAAAAGAAAAAAGGTTGAGCCAAAAATGAAAATAATTTGAAAGCGACCTTGGAGAACATCTGACTGGTGAAATTCATTCTTACGTCAAAGTTCGAAAAGAATTTGGGAATGGCTCCGGGAAAATTAGAAGAGTCGGGTAAGATCATGGAAAAAGACCTGTGGGTTAGGGCCCACTCGAAAGAACCATCATTGAAGGATTGTTGGAGAGAAATGATGATGCACTAGAACAATTGAAATATTTGAATGAGGTGACAACCTCTAATTAATTCAAACACAAACGAATCTCCTGAGATGTCTAGAGCACTCTGGAAGGATAAATTGGCAAGAGGCAAACGAGCAAGGAGAACACTTCATCCAAGGAAAAGAATATGATCAACCCAAAAAGCTTTAATTTATTCCACCGGAAAGAAAACAAGACGAATCAATGATGAACTTGACGAGAATTCACCGGTTGAAAATAATTGAGGGAAGACTGAAGAGGCTCCGCACGAATTGAAATTGATGCTCAAAACAGTCTCAGGCTCCGGGAAGAAGAGTGTGGGAGGGCGGGAAAACAAAGGCAACTTGGAAGGGGAAAAACCGATGAATAACTTGAAGAGAAAACACCGGTTGAAAAAATGCAAAGACTTCGCACGAGTAGGATGGATACTCGATTACGGACTCCGGCTCCGAGAAGAAAAAGGGATGGGCGGGTGGGAAAAGAAAACAACTGAGGATTGAACTTGGCAAAGAAGAAGAGGCTCGAGTCAACTTGACGAGAAATGCACCGGATGAAAAGAGCTGAGAACCAACGAACGAAAAATCAACTGCGCGATCCTAAAGAAAGTTTGAAGGGGAAGAGAAGTAATTCAAAACACCTACATCAAGATTCCTCACTAGAGCGACGAAGGGGCTGAGGAGTAAAAAGAATTCCTACTCTCTAACATAACTAGACTCCGAAAACAGATTTTTTTTCTAGACTCAACAATGGCCAAACTACACGATAAATCAAGGGGGGCTCCTATGGTCGGTCGAGGCTTTGATACACCAACTTGTCACGCCCAATATGCGATACTATCCTAAAGAAACTCGAAGGTCCCACCAAGGATAGAACCGCATATTGATACGCTTATGCAAGGTGGATATCATTACATCAACATTACAATGCCACACGAATACAACATCATCATACACAAGAGCATCATCCGACTATGGATGAAACACAAGCAGAAACTCAAACAATATCCCCCTGCTAGCCGAGGCTGCCGACCAGGAACCTATCCCCTGATCAAAGAAGAAGTAGAAGAAGAACTCCAAAACAAGCAAGCATCTCTCTTGCATCATGATCATCACATAACCTGCACCTGCACCTGTTGTGGTAGTAATCTGTGAGCCACGAGGACTCAGCAATCCCATTACCATGGGTATCAAGACTAGCAAAGCTTAATGGGTAAGGAAGGGGTAAAGTGGTGAGGTTGCAGCAGCGACTAAGCAAGTATGGTGGCTAACATACGCAAATAAGAGCGAAAAGAGAAGCAACGGAACGGTCGTGAAGCTAGCAATGATCAAGAAGTGATCCTGAGATCCTACTTACGTCAAACATAACCCAAAAACCGTGTTCACTTCCTGGACTCCACCAAAAAGAGACCATCATGGCTACACACGCGGTTGATGTATTTTAATTCGAATCTGGAGTCAAGTTCTCTACAACCGGACGTTAACAAATTCCCATCTGCCACATAACCGCGGGCACGGCTCTCGAAAGTTTATACCCTGTAGGGGTGTCCCAACTTAGCCCATCACAAGCTCTCGCAGTCAACGAAGGATATTCCTTCTCCCAGGAAGACCCGATCAGACTCGGAATCCCGGTTACAAGATATTTCGACAATGGTAAAACAAGACCAGCAAAGCCGCCTGATGTGCCGACAAATCCCGATAGGAGTTGCACATATCTCGTTCTCAGGGCACACCGGATGAGCCAGACGTCGGGTTGGCATAGACCCTGGTTG